>NW_015387477.1:150460-151638 GCF_001527695.2 Protobothrops mucrosquamatus | reverse complement strand
TAATGGACAGATAAAAATTAATGTAAAAAGGAAGCACTATTCTGACAATAAAATGAACTCAATAGCTTTTAAGCATTGAATTTTTATATAGACTAGACTAGAATAATAATAATAATAATAATAATAATAATAATAATAATAATAATAATAATAATAATAATAATAATAATAATAATAATAATAATAATAATAATAATAAAAAAGTTGGAAGGGACCTTGGAGGTCATCTAGTCCAACCCCCTGCTCAGGCAGGAAACCCTATACCATTTCGGACAAATGGCTGTCCAGTCTCTTCTTTAAAACTTCCAGTGTTGGAGCATTCACTGCTTCTGGAGGCAGGTTGTTCCACTGGTTAATTGTTCTAACTGTCAGGTAGTTTCTCCTTAGTTCTAGGTTGCTTCTCTCCTTGATTAGTTTTCATCCGTTGCTTCTTGTCCTGCCTTCAGGCACCTTGGAAAATAGCTTGACTCCCTCTTCTTTGTGGCAGCCCCTGAGATATTGGAACACTGCTATCATGTCCCCCCCCCCTCGTCCTTCTCTTCATTAAACTAGACATACCCAATTCCAGCAGCCGTTCCTTATATGCTTTAGCCTCTAGTCCCCTAATCATCTTTGTTGCTCTTCTCTGTACTCTTTCTAGAGTCTCAACACCTTTTTTACAATGCGGTGACCAAAACTGGATGCAGTATTCCAAGTGTGGCCTTACTAAGGCATTGTAAAGTGGTATTATCACTTCACATGATCTTGATTCTATCCCTCTGTTAATGCAGCCTAGCACTGTGTTTGCCTTTTTGGCAGCTGCAGCACACTGCTGGCTCATATTTAAGTGATTGTCCTCCGAGGTCCCTCTCACAGTTACTACTATTGAGCAAGGTACCCCCTATACTATACCTGTGCATTTGGTTTTTCTTGCCTAAATGAAGAACCTTGCTTTTTTCACCATTGAATTTCATTTTGTTAGATAGTGCCCAGTGTTCACGTCTGTCCAGATCCTTCTGTATCTTAAGCCTGTCTTCTGGAGTGTTGGCTATTCCTGCCAGCTTGGTGTCGTCTGCAAATTTGATGAGTTCCCCATCTATCCCCTCGTCCAAATCATTGATGAAGATGTTGAAGAGCACTGGGCCCAGAACAGAGCCCTGGGGCACCCCACTACACACTTCCCTCCATGTAGATGCGGT
>NW_015387477.1:144547-149422 GCF_001527695.2 Protobothrops mucrosquamatus | reverse complement strand
TTTTTTTTCTTTTGTTTTGTCCTCTAAAAACGATGTGCGTCTTATGGTCAGGTGCGTCTTATGGTGCGAAAAATACGGTAGGTAAAGCTTCTTCCAATTGAGTTAAACTCTTGATAGTTTCATGGACATGCCTGTGTAGTTCCCTTAATTACATTATGAAGTGATTGGCTATTTTCATATTCTGGGATGTTTTTCTCCCTGTTTCTCAAGTCTAATTTGTATTAAGATTTCTTAATGGTCTTCCATTCAAATATTAAAACTTACTTGCTGAAGCTGAAGTCAATTTTTAATTGCCAATTCTTTCTTTACAGAAATGAATAGAAAGTCTGAGTAAGAAATTGCCCTGAGAGAGATATTCTTTAAAAGCCTTTTTTAAAACAACAGCAACAACAACCACCATTTGTCTGAAACGGTATAGTGTTTCTTGTCTGAGGAGGGGGTTGGACTAGAAGACCTCCAAGGTCCCTTCCAACTGTGTTATTCTATTCTTTTCTATTCTAATCCCCCCCTGCTTTGTGCTTTTTGCTATGATAATTCTTAGGGGCCAATCTCTTGTGGACTATAGTTTTAAAAGCTTCCTGTAAAAGGAAAGATGAGCAAACTTCAGTACTTTGTTCAAATGGACTCTGCACCTCTTCATAACTAGGAACTTTTACATTGTGGCCATCAGATAGGGTGAGTGTTTCTAAGTTAATGCTAGATATAGAAACAGATAGTTAAAATAACTTTGTGTTGGCTTTTCTTAGCAAAAGTATACAAAGCTTTGATTCTATCATGGTTTCTTGATTTTTGTTTCTTGAAAATCCTAACCACAGATCCATAAGTTTAATTTATATTCCATAACTCAGTGCTGGCAGCTAAATAGAATTCTTCTGTTACCTCTTGACCTAATCTGATATGTTCGCATATATTATTATAACAGGCACATTTTATATTCTATTTATTGTAAATGAAGTTTTGAGAACATTCTTCAGATATATTTTTATCAAGTCTTTAACTGAAAAACATAGCATTCCCTGAAAGCAAGTAAAGCTTCTCAACAAAACATCAATCAGCATCTGCGTTATGTGATACACAAAGCTTGATTACTTTTGTGTTGTTTAGATTAAAAACACTTACCTCAACCTCTCTTTCAGTAAGTGGTGGAGAACTGCAATAAGAACAGGAATAATTTATATGTTACATTTAAAAGCTATTTATTCTGCATACTTAATCAGCATCTAAGGCCTTTTTCTTAATTGGCTAATAATCAGCTAACTGTATATATACTGTAATTAGAGAATGAAAAAATGTGCTATGACATATCTTACTCAAACTCAAGCCCATTTTAATTCATATTTTATGATTTGTAAATTTCATTATTACATTGCAAGATACAGAACCTTGGTTCCTTAAAAAGTAAAGATTTTCCCACACAGAACCAGCATCATTATTGTGGCGGTAAGTTGAGCATTTCATGAGGTTATAGGATGTGAATCATGCATCTCTAGAGTTGAGTGACAAGCATACTAAAATATAACAAATACACCATATTACTTGTAATAATGGACTGTATGTCATTGATATTACAGGATTATGAAATGACAAAGCTCAAGGTGACATATAATATTTTATTTTGGAATAACCCTGGAAAATCTGAGAGTGATAATTGGCTCAGGGTCTCTCACAGTCGACTGGGAAGTAAACCCTGTCACCATAGTCTTAGTTCTGTAAAACTGTATTACTTTACATTTTTTTTGTTACGTTATGGCCATATAGACAAAGGTGGAATTCAGAGAATCTCCACCCCTTCCCAACTCACTTTAATGAGGTTAAGTATGTCTTTCATTATGTATGTTCAGACCATAAAATACCACTCACAGATGGATTTACCTTCCTGGAAATGGTGTTTGTACATGAAGTTTTCGTAAAAGAGTGTCAGGAATGTTGGGCATAACATCACATCTATTCTTTGACTCCTCTTCCTCCACTGAGAAAGCGACTGGTGAAGACCCTAAAGAAAAAAAATGTTTCATTGCTAAAACAAAAACAACTAAACAATTGAAGAATGTTAAGTATCGCACTCTGATGGTTCAAATGTTTTGGGAAGTTGGGTGGGGGGAAAAGGGCATTCTGCTCTAAGCAACCAATTTCAGAATAAATTTAATCCAAAAATATTCAATTTCTGGATTACTGATTAAACTCAAATACTCCAAAGGGATGATCAAAGAATATTCCATTATACAAAAATTAAGCAGACTTTTATTTTTCAGCAAATGCATAATAAATCCCTATATTCTGCTTGGTAGGTTGTCCGGTAATAGTTTTAATCTCAAATACAAATCATAAGATACAAATATTATTGTAATCAACTGAATATACCGGTAACTATATTTAAGACCATGGGTCCACTGTTGAGTCATTTGCCAATTTTCTACACGGCACATGTACAATATACACTTGTATAGTTTCCATAGCAACAAAGAGCAACAAAGAGCAACAAAGATGATTAAGGGACTGGAGGCTAAAGCATATAAGGAACGGTTGCTGGAATTGGGGATGTCTAGTTTAATGAAGAGAAGGACGAGGGGGGACATGATAGCAGTGTTCCAATATCTCAGGGGCTGCCACAAAGAAGAGGGAGTCAAGCTATTTTCCAAAGCACCTGAAGGCAGGACAAGGAGCAACGGGTGGAAGCTAACCAAAGAGAGAAGCAACCCAGAACTAAGGAGAAACTTCCTGACAGTTAGAACAATTAACCAGTGGAACAACCTGCCTCCAGAAGCTGTGAATGCTCCAACACTGGGTTTTTTTAAGAAGACACTGGTCAGCCATTTGTCCGAAATGGTATAGGGTTTCCTGCCTGAGCAGGGGGTTGGACTAGATGACCTCCAAGGTCCCTTCCAACTTTACTATTATTATTAATAATGTTCTATTCCCCTTTCATTCCAGTAGTGGTGAACTTACAGTTCTCCAACTGTTATCCACTCATGTCCTACACTCATTCAGAAAGAGATTACACATTAAGTCATCCTTACTAAAGATTTTTAGCAAAAGGCTCAGCGTTAAAAAAGTGTTGTGGCTACGAAAGTCATGTCTCCTCCCATTTAATCAAATATATATGCATATATTTAATTTAGTTGTATTTCACCTCTTTCCTGTTCAGCAGCTTCACTAAGATCAGGAAGTTTAAGTCCAGCTAAATTTTGATTTCTCATCAATATATGTTCCTGGTGAAGGAAAAAAAAACTTGAATTATTTCTTAATATTTTATTTTAAAAATAACTTTTCAATAACAAAGTCTACTAAATAGAGTGTTATAAATACATAAAAAGCTGACAGTAATCTAGGAATTGCTTGATTTAGTAAGAAGAATCTTGAGTCTAAATTCTATCCTGCACTATACAACATTCCCAACATGATTCACAACTATAAAAATGATACCAATAAAGGAGAATATTTGTAGCTCAGGATTGAAATGAAGGGTCCTTGGTGCTCTCTGAGCTTGCTTGTTTTCTTGCAGATGTTTCATTACCCAAACTAGGTCATATTATTAGTTTGGGTAATGAAACATCTGCAAGAAAACAACCAAACTCAGAGAGCACCAAGAACCCCTTATAAAAATGATACTTGCAAAATATTAAAAGAATAAAATATTGTTAAAATAAGGCTGGTGGGAATAACTAAAGAGTTAGGAAAAGAAGAAGGTGCTAGGACAGCCAATTTCATTACATGACACTATCTAGTAGTCTCTAATTGTCACCAGTCTACAAAAAAAGTCCGTTTTCATCTCAATTCATAAATAGCACAGAACTTTTAAAAATGAGACAGATTCTGAATTGTACCCACAAATGGGAAACAGTAAAACAAAGTATTCTAAATCTATCTACTAAAAAGCACACTAGACATGTCTTAAAGTAGCTCTAGTATTAAAAACTTAAAATTACCAACATCGCTTCTTTTGCTGTTTTAGTTACTATATTTATTTGGTTGCCAACAACATGCAGTATTATCTGAGCAGCTTATTTATAGTAAATGATTTGTTAACTTACAATAAAATAGTAAAATGCAATTTAAATTCGTGTCTCTCAGGATAACAAGTTTAAAAAAACAAAAAATCACTAATCCCCCAAATACCCTCAGTAGTCTGATGCACTGAGGATTTTTTCTTAAAATTAACTAATGAAGCTGAAGTTCACACAAGTTTTCTAATGGTGCATGTGGTATTACAAGTAGGGTTTCCCCCCTAATATAATAGCAGGTTGTAGATATTTGTTATGTGGGGAGGAAGGCAGGAAATTCCATTTAGCTTTTCCTCCTAGCATTAATACTATAATAATGACAAATTTGTCACATAGGCTCTTATTAGCTAGACAGAAAGGGGAATAGAAAGAAATATTCTTTTAAGATCATGGCCAAAAAGGGTGCAAACTCAGTTAAATCAACCTCCCATGTGTGCAGTTAAACTTTTAAACCTGATATTATTTCTGCATTTCCCTGTCATGTGTATTTGTAAACTACCATCATTTTGGGTCAGTAAAGCTCTTAATGTTTCCATTAAGTTATAAAAGCTGAAACATTCCTAAAACCATACTAGCACTATAGTAAGCGATTTGGCCGTGTATATTTTACATTATACATTACATTTACATTATAAGCTATGCTTAAAATACCCATTCGTTTGTTCTGTGCTCCTATCCCTCTGAAACTGATTTAAAATAATATTAAATATTATTTAAACATTGAAAGATTAAAGGATAAGTGGTTGTTAATAATATATTGTCATCTAAGACTTAAGAGTACCGTATATACTCGAGTATAAGTCGACCCGAGTATAAGCCGAGGGACCGATTTTCCCACAGAGAACTGGGAAAAATTGGTGACCCGCGCATAAGC
>NW_015387477.1:114860-144538 GCF_001527695.2 Protobothrops mucrosquamatus | reverse complement strand
CCGCCACCGCCGCCGCTGACTCGAGTATAAGCCGAGGGGGGCATTTTTCAGCCCCAAAAATGGGCTGAAAAACTCGGCTTATACTCGAGTATATACGGTATATTTACTGACATAAGAAGGGATACCATTGACTTCCTTAAATAAAATTAATAAATTGCTCTACACAATTTCTAAATGGCTGTATTTAGAGTTTGTCTCTGATCTACTCAAATTGTACTGGTTTTGAGCTATCAATTTTTGCACTGTCACCCTAGTGCAGGGTTGTTGATTTTGCCTGTTTGTTGCTCCATTTTAGACAGGCTTTTTCTGCTGTACAAAAGTGGTTCTCTTGAAATCAGTTTAGTGAAAAACAAGATACAAAAGCAAAGGAAGCACATTTATAGCAGAAACTCTTCAAGGAACATTGCAGATTTGTATGCAGAAGGAAAGGGAGGTGGGGGTGTTCTTTTTTTGGCTGTGAAGAAATAAAATGGTTTATTTCGTGCACAAATATTACTTTCTAAAATGACAGGACAGTTTGTCAGCTTCTTCCTGCCTACCGTCCATGTCTTGCATAACTATGTCCAAAGCTAAAATGCTTTACCATCATTTATGTTCATTTTCCTAATGGAAGCTAGGGACGTTTTCTGAATTTAATAATAATTTTTTAAAAGGAATTGATTCTTCATATGAGAAATGAAACTGAGTCTCCACCTTATGAGCCCGAAGTTAGAAGGTTGGCCCCTGTTCTCTAGCCACCTCCAACTATCCTTCCTTGATCCCAGTGTTTTTGTGAGGAAGGAAGACAGCCCCTTCTTCCAGGCAGAAGTAAAAAGGAAATGACTGCTGCCAGCCTTCACCAAGGAGCAAGCTAATATGAAGGAAAAGACCCTGCCTTTTGCTCAGGCAGAAAATAGCAAACAGAAATTGCTTCCTGTCTTTATCTGCACTAAAGAAAGCGTTAACATCTGCTATACTGCTTCTAGCCCATCTTTATTTCTGAGAAACAGAATAATTATGAACGTCTAAACATGTTGCAGATATTAAGACTATAAAAACAGCCTCCCAGATCAGACCAAATCCTTATCTAGTCCAGCTTTCTGTTCTTGCAGCAACCAATCAAAAAGCCTGCAGGAAGCCACCGTCAGGATAAGGCTTGGAGCATCCTTCCACTTAGGTTCCCCAGAAATAAGAGTCATACTGCCAGTGATACTGGAGGTAATAAATTTAACCATTGTGATTAACAGCTGTTAAGGCACACAGGAAAATAAGCTGCTCCCACAGGAAACATAACGTCTTAAGATATTTCATTTCAGTTGACAGTTTGCTATAATTTTGGGAACGCAAATATTAAAATCATTTTTTGAAAAGTAAAAAAGTAACTGCATGAAAGGACAAGGTGGTAATCACAATCCAAAATTGCACAAATACCATTGAACAGACTTTGGGAGAGGCTACAAAAATGATGTGGACTTATAGCCACAATCTCCAGAGTCTAAGCCCTACACAAATGAAATCAAGGGATGTCATTCTGGCTACCAGCATGGCTGGCTTCAAAAAACGCTGGATCAATTCATGGAAGTCATAGGGATAAATGGCTATTAGAGGTGATGGCAGTATGGCTACCTATGAAAGTAATATGTGGGGAAAATATGTGCAGTTAGCTGACAACTGTGAGAACAGATTGCTGGATCATATGATTCAAGGGTGTGATCCAGCAGGCATTGATTACATTCTATGTTATAACTAAACATAATAGGTAGAAGGGGTGTCTATTACATCAAGGTAGAGGCGTTTATTTTGTGCAACTCATTTGAATGAATTCCCAGAGGTCTGGCTGGGTTTGTTTGTCCCCTCCCTACAGACAACTAATTTTATCCACCTTCCGCTGTACATTTCAAATAATAAACTGTACATTTCTGGTATAATAAACTATGGAAGAAAAATATATTTTTCCAGGTTTAAAATATAATTTACTACATTATGATCCCATTCTATTACATAAGACTGAAACAAATACTGAATAGTTTACACAGAACTTCCTCCTATCAACTTATCAAAACTCACTTCTCTGAGCTTCGTCAGTTTCTGCATTCGAATTGGCTGAACTTGTATCTGAAGGTCTTTGAATGGTGGAACCTTAGTTGCTATATTATCAGCTGCTATATTACCAGCGCAGTTATTAATATCTTCAGATGGTCTGAAAGGTACTTTTTCTACATTACATGGTTCAGGCTGATCCCATGACATAGCTCGTAGTAAAGGAGAGCGATTACTAGATGCATTAAATTCAGTTTTACTAGAAACTTTGGAATCCTTCAGTAGTGGCGCTGAGCCCTTTAACTTCGTGCCCAGCGCAATCATTCCTGGTCCAGGTAAATGACCTTTCAAAGGAAAGTCATTTCCTTTCATTTTTTTAGGGAATTCTTTCCCTAATTCAGTTTCACAGAAGTTCTTGCTGCTACTTAGAGATCTTTTGCCAGTGTTGGAATCTGAAGTGCAGAATTGAGGCAGATTATCCACAGGTTTATATGGATCAAAGTTCTCCTTTTGTTCAGACACCTCCTTTGGACTTTCCAAACCAGTTGCGTGAGGAACCAATCTTCCCTGAGAAGATTTTCTCTGATCATCCTCCTCTGGATTAGGTACTCTTTTTGTGGGATTCTGAAATTAAACAAGCACACTTAAAATCATTCAATAATCAATTTAGAAGTCTTATTTTGTAAACTCTTGCTTTTTTTTGAAGGCACCGACAATATTTCAGTGGTAGAAGCAATCTCTGCTATATTTTTTACTTCAGAAAAAAACTATTGTTTTTGATATCAGAAATCTAGAAAACAAATGTTTCCCTCAAGAAGCATTTATATTGAACCAGAACACAGCACTGCTATCTATCCAGTTTCTTTCTAGATATGGTATACAGGCACTATACTGAATCTCCATAGAGATTTACCAAGATTTTTTGATCTTATATGTATGTTGACGACAGCAAGACTATTGTAGGCCCAAAAATGGAAGGACATTTCGATTCCCACTATGGATGAATGGCTACAGAAGATGAATGGAGTTGGCAGAGAGGGCTAAACTGACCGTTTTGATTATGGCTACAGAAGATGATGGATGAATGGCTACAGAAGATGATGGAGTTGGCAGAGAGGGCTAAACTGACCGTTTTGATTAAAGAAAATAATATAAGTACTTTTGTTTCTACTTGGATTTGGTCCTTGAAGCTTTGATTTGGAATGTTACTGATTAGATTGATTTGTTGTTATAGAAATGGCTAATTTACACCATTATGGAAAAGTAAAAAGTCGAGGTTCAATGTTAATGCTTTATTCTATTGCAACAGAGGAAGTTGGAAGTCAATGGCTTTTCTTTTTTTTCCCCTTCTCCCCCTCACTTATCTTCTCCTTTTCCCTCCCTACTGTGTCTTACTATTTACTTTTGTATTTTTGTATTTTATTTTATAATTTAAGAAAATGTTACAAATTGCAGGAGGGAAAAACGACTTACTATGATTATTTTTGAAATACAAAATTTCATAAATAAATAAATATGAATGGACTGTTTCTACGCAGAGAACCTTGATCCACCCCATGTAAGGCTTTATAGGTTGAAACTACCACTTTGAATTGCATCCAGAAACACCCGGGCAACCAGTACAGTACAGTACCTTCAATTTAAATGTTCTACGATTAGAGATCTTAATAGAATAATAGAGTTGGAAGGAACCTTGAAGATCTTCTAGTCCAACCCCTGCTCATGCAGGAATCCCAATACCATTTCAGACAAATGGTTGCCCAATCTCTTTTTAAACCTCCTCAGTGTTGGAGCATCCACAACTTCTGGAATCAAGCAGTTCCACTGATTAATTGCTCTATCAGGAAAATTCTCCTTAGTTCTAGGCTGGTTCTGTCCTTGATTAAGTTTCCATCCATTGCTTCTTGTCCTGCCTTCCAGATGCTTTGGAGAATAAATTGACCTCAAATATTGGAACACTGCTATCATGTCACTCTTAGTCCTTCTTTACATTAAACTAGACATACCCAATTTCTGCAACTATTCTTCATATGTTTTAGCCTCCAGTTGCCTAATCATTTTTGTTGCTCTTCTCTGCACTCTTTCTAGAGTCTCAACATATTTTTTATATCATGGCGACCAAAACTGGATGCAATATTCCAAGTGTGGATTTGCCAAGGCATCATAAAGTGATATTAACATTTCACCTGTTCTTGAGTCTATCCCTCTATTAACGCAGCCTAGGACTGCATTGACTTTTTTGACAGCTGCTGCACCCTGCTGACTCATATTTAAGTAATTGTCCACTAGGACTCCAAGATTCCTCTCGCAGTTACTACTATTGAGCCAGGTACTACTTATTCTATACCTGTGCATTTGATTTTTCTTGCCTAAGGGTAGAAGCTTACTTTTCTCATCATGGGATTTCATTTTGTAAGATAGGGCCTTCCTTCACCAATTTGTGGGCTGCTGCAATATGAACTAAGTTGCTCATATGCAACTTCAAGTAATGGCTGGGTTACTGACTGAAGCATCAATTACCATTGTCAGCCCCCCCCCTGCTCCAGGAGGATAAATTTACATACTGCAAACCAGACATTTCACTTGTATTAACAATACAAACTGGATAAAGAGACAGTTAAAAACACCAGCTCCTTTCAATAGAAAAAAAAGTTTAACTTTTCACTCATCCACCAAGGGTTCCTTTCCAAGTGACCTTTCATAGTGTTTTTGACTCTGTTCTCTCACATTGGACTCTGACAACATGCCCAGATTTGGTGAAGCAATCTCTCAGTGCAGCATAGCTAAGCTAGTTACTTGCCCATATAATTTCCATTTCTCAAAATAACATTTAGTTTATCTTGACTGATTATGTTAAATGAATAATGACTATTAAAGCATATTTACCTGCAATGGAGATACTGACTCAACAACTGATGTGCATATATCAGAATCTACAATATGAAAAATATGCAATAAAATTATTCAGTTTGTTTCCAACATATCATACATCAAAGAGAGGCATGGCAATTTGAAGAAAATCACTGCATACCTTAGGACTTCTGTTATGAGCCAATCCATTTCAGCACATATAACCTGCTGAGAATGTGCTACTCTGGATCTCGTTGTATAAGAAGCCTTTCTCTGAAGTCATAAACTATCCTCCCAAAGGAGAGTTATTAATTTCCCTGTTATTTTTACCTAATTCATATTGTCTCTGAAAATTAAAATCAGCTGCTATATGACTTGTTTCAGACGTGCCTGCATTACTTGTTATTTTGTTTGTTGAGAGGATGGATGCTTATTTTATTATAAAATTGCAAATATATTCAGTACATGCTAAGAACAGCTAATTATAAAATATTTTGAAAGAATCATCACTTTCACTACCGCAAGAATGGATTCACTACCACCAGACCGAAACAACTACTGACATTAACTTGGTATCACATGCCTTCCCCAATCTAGTGCCAGGATAGTTGGCGGTTCTAAGAACATTTGACATCTGGAAGGCACCAGTTTGGTAAAAAAAAAAAAAGAGTTTTAAAAGTGATTAAAATAGACAAATTTGTATATATCACCTAATTATGAACAGATGATAGATCCAATTGAACCTTCAGGATCAAAACCAACATGCCAGTAAGTACTAGCTTGACGAGAATAGCATTAAGCCATCTATTCAGTTGTGCTTCTTCAGTTGGTGATCTGATTGGCCATGATGGGAAACAGAATGATTCTTATTTTAACCCACTGTTGCAAAATAGTTCCTATTAAATTTCTGAGGGAGACCTCTATGTACAGTAAATATATTTACAACATCTCTTAACAGTCAACTTTCTAGAACACAAGACTAACTAACATAAAAGCATTATTCTATATTAGAGTGTTGCACCACTGATTTTACCTGTTGGATCTGGAAGTGTCAACGAGTTGCTCCGAGATGAAGCAGGTGAAACACTTGGGCTTAGTGATGGGGATAAAGCTGCATTAAATAAAGATGTCACTTGTGAGGCATTTGGTAAATTTTCTATAAAGGTAAAGTTAAACTCAAAGCATGTATTAAAATAATACTATAATATCAGTGTTATAGACAACAAAACAGAGAAGGGGTAAAAGAGCTTAGTTCAACATAGTACAGTGGTACCTCGGTACTCATCATTAATTGGTTCTGGGACGTGCGATGAGTACCAAAAATGATGAGTACCAAACAAATTTTTCCCATACGGTATAATGTACTGAGTCACAAGGCAGCTGACACTGACAAGTTCTAGCTTGTGTGTTGAGTACTAAGCAAACAATGAGTACTAGGACAACCTTTTGTGTCAAAATGTGTTGAGTATCAAATTTGATGAGTTTCAAAGCAGTTGAGTACCAAGGTACCACTGTACTTCCTAAACATCCTTCTGTATGGGACAGAACAGTCAGTAAGGATCACCCCAAAATGGCATTTTATAAAATCAGTGAACTTTTCTCAGAGCCATTATGATATAGAGTTTAGAATATAGGGAGATCCAGGTTCTAATCTATCTCCAGCTATGGGAAGTCATTGAGTGATTTTGACCTAATTACTATATCCTAGCTCAATCTACCTCACAATAGGGTTGTGTAGTAGATCTGAACACAGCAATCCCAGAACAAAACAGTTTTAAGTTTTATTTCTGTCAAACTGTGGCCAGTCTGGGATGATTGGGTAGAACCTCTATGGTAAACTACCTGGAATTGGGGAAGCTGGACAATTCAAGTAAATAAATAAACTGCTGGAATGCAGAGCATTTGTATCAGTGTTGAAGTAAAACACATTCTCAGTTTAATGGACTCCTCTACACGCGATTCTTGGAATAAAAGATCATAGTTGTTGTATGTCAGCTAACCATGAGTTCCATTTGCACAGAGTCTCAAAGATGGTATTTTGGAATACATACCTGTGGGTGATTCTGAAAGGCTGCTTCTTGATTTTCTTCCTCTACGTGTGAGGAACCTCTCACTCACCTTCTTTGCTTCTTCTAATAGTTCAAAGTTCTTCTTTTTATCTTCATCAGATATTTGTATATCTGGCAGTTGGTCATGAAGGAGATCAATTACATGACCTTCATTGTCTAAGTAGGAAAATACTGAATTAACTTAATGCATGCATAACACAACTGCACATTTGAAGTGTTTCTTCTTGACTGCTGTAATGAGTGTATTATACACAAAATATTGGTAAATGTCTACTACAACTGACCAGCTAAATGAGGGCAATTTGCTCTCTATTCTGTAAGATATTTTTACTATCTGTAAATATATCTATTATAATTGAGTCTGTAGATATCCTCATATTAGAATTGGTTTTGTGTGAGGCAACATTGGTTATAATAGCACATAAAACTATCAGAAGTTAAGGTAGTGTTTGGCATCTACAATGTTAGGCAGTGATATATTTCTTTGTTCTTTGATATTTATAGGCCTTGAATCTTCTCTTATAGACAACATTCAGGATTACATCAATGCATTCTGTGTTTGTAAGGATGTCTTATGAAGCCCTGATATATTTCCTTCTATTTTCTCTACTGTCTCTGACTATACCATATACAAAATAAGATAAAAAAATCTTTTATACTGCATACAATATAAGGAGCCATAAAATATTTTTTACAACAGATTCAATCTTATAGAAGCAAATGAACTAATACCAGTACTTGGAATTCTGCCAATTTGTGTGTATAAGTAATTTGAAAGAAAAAATAAGGTAACAGTATATGATTCTTACCTACAGACGTCAAAGAGTTTGCTGATTTTCTAGCATTTCTGTTAGAATGTCGCAGATGAGGGCTAACAGGCCTAGGGGAAAAGACCGAGCAATATTGAAAACTGTTAAAATTAATATGTGTGTGCAGGTATGTACATCTATGTGTATAAGCATCTATGGGCATGAGAATGTTTCTATGAATCTATTCATCTTTATTTTGTACTGTGAAAAAAATACTGATTTTTTTCTGTATTTATAGTTAAATTAGTAAATTGTGATGTATAAATGCAGGCTAAAATTGAGATGCCACTCAAATGCTGCTGCTATGAATTCACTCATTCCTTTATATCACTGAGCTACTGGGAACTAGGCCTTTATATCTAGAATAGAATAGAATAGAATAGAATAGAATAGAATATTTATTGGCCAAGTGTGATTGGATATGCAAAGAATTTGTGTCCAGTGCATAAGTGTACATACAAGTAACAAATTATAAATCATATTCATAATCATAAAATACATTCATCATAAACCCTAAGATACAATGCTCAGTGATAGTCATAGGATACTAAATAAGCAATCAACATAAATCATACTAGGATATTAAGTAAAACAATATAAATTGTAAGATACAAGCAGCAAAGTTACAGTCATAAGAAGAGGGAGTGAAGCTATTTTCCAAGGCGCCTGAAGGCAGGACAAGAAGCAACGGATGGAAACTAATCAAGGAGAGAAGCAACCTAGAACTAAGGAGAAACTTCCTGACAGTTAGAACAATTAACCAGTGGAACAACCTGTCTCCAGAAGCGATGAACGCTCCAACACTGGAAGTTTTAAAGAAGAAACTGGACAGCCATTTGTCCGAAATGGTATAGGGTTTCCTGCCTGAGCAGGAGGTTGGACTAGATGACCTCCGAGGTCCCTTCCAACTTTATCATTATTATTATTATTAAATGCTGCAGGCTTTAAAGTGTTGAACGCTCCAACACTGCAGGCTTTAAAGAAGAGACTGGACAGCCATTTGTCTGAAATGGTATAGGGTTTCCTGCCTGAGCAGGGGGTTGGACTAGATGACCTCCGAGGTCCCTTCCAACTTTATCATTATTATTATTATTAAATGCTGCAGGCTTTAAAGTGTTGAACGCTCCAACACTGCAGGCTTTAAAGAAGAGACTGGACAGCCATTTGTCTGAAATGGTATAGGGTTTCCTGCCTGAGCAGGGGGTTGGACTAGATGACTTCCAAGGTCCCTTCCAACTTTATTATTATTATTATTATTAAGATAAGAAAATAGGTAATGGAAAAGATGAGAAGGATAATAGTAATACAGCCCTACTAGGTAGTTTGACAGTGTTGTGGGAATTAGTTGTTTAGCATAGTGATGGCATGGGGGAAAAGCCTGCCCTTGTGTCTAGTTGTTTTGGCATGCAATGCTCTATAGCAGGGGTAGTCAACCTTGGCTCTTTTATGACTTGTGGACTTCAATTCTGGCTCAGGAATTCTGGGAGTTGAAGTCCACGAGTCATAAAATAGCCAAGGTTGACTACCCCTGCTCTATAGTATCATCTTGAAGAAAGAAGTTGAAAAAGTTTGTGTCCAGGATGTGAGGCATTGCAGCCCTCTTTCTGGCTCGTGCAGTATACAGGCCCTCAGCAGAAGGCAGGCTGGTAGCATTTTTTTTTTTTTTTGCAGTTCTAATTATCCATTGAAGTCTGTGTCTGTCTTGTTTGGTTGCAGTACCAAACCAGACAGTTATAGAAGTGCAAATGACAGACTCAATAATTCTTTTGTAGAACTGTTTTGGCACTTCTTTGGACAGTCTGAATTTTTTGAGTTCGTGCAGGAAGAACATTCTTTGTTGTGCTTTGCTGATGACATTTTGGATGTTAGATATCCATTTTAAGTCTTGAGATATTACTGAACCTAGAAACTTGAAGGTCTCTACTGTTGATACTATGTTGTCTACTGTTGATACTATGTTGTCTAGTATTGTAAGAGGTGGTAGAATAGGAAGGCTTCTCCTAAAATCTACTATCATTTCTGCAGTTTTGAGTGTGTTCAGTTCAAGATTGTTCCGGCTGCACCACAAGGCTAGTTGTTCAACTTCCCATCTGTATGCGGATTCGTCATTGTCTCGAATGAGACCAATCACATATCACATTTTTAAATCCCGCTTTTATTACTTTCATAAGTAACTTAAGACAGTGAATATACATAATACTCCTTCCTCTTCCTATTGAACTTTGAGTTGAACTTTGCCACATGTGCAACCCAGGAAAATGGTTTTTGAAGTATATTTTCAAGTTGTTAAACCTATCTGAATTCAACAGGATTCTGAATTATTACAAAATATCATAATGGTTCTTAGGGAAGCAAACTGAAATGATCCAAACAATAATAAGGAATATGTTCCATGTTCAGTGTATGTAGGAAAAGGTTTGGGGTTATAACAGAGGAGTCTAGAAAAATAAGTGATTCAATTAAAATGTCCTGTTTCCATTAAAAGTAAGATTAATAATGTACTTTTTAAAAACAACAACAACAAAGTGAACAATAAGTGGAACAAAAATTGAAAATTGTAGCATATTGGGTATCAGCTACTATTAGTTTGAAAACCGGCTGACAGTCCTATTTTCTGTTTCCTCTACCCATGGAGGCAAAAATAGATAAAGCAAGCAGTAAAAAGATGAAAAAAAATGGAACATGGAAAAGCAGTAGGGAAGGGGAAGAAGTAGAGAGGAAGATAGGGGATGGGATGATGGGCAAGGAACCCGATAATGAGCAGATTAGAAGAGAAGGAAGATAACTGTTCCACTGCGGAAAGTACAATTCTCCAAAGGTGCTGATGTTTATTCAAAAGATGAGGCTGTACTTCCTTTGAACAAACATTAAAGAATTTAACCGACTTTTGGAGAGAATCCATTTATCCTCAGTTTAAATCGATGAGTTCTGAAATTATGTTATTCTTGAAAAAAATAAAATGCAATAACATAGTCACCTTATAGGGGAGATGGGTGACATAAAACTTTAATAAATAAATAAAATAAACATTTTCTAGAATTAAGGAACTTAGAAAATGGTATAGAAGTTAGTCTCTCTCTACATCTATATGTTTGTGTGTGTGTGTGTTTTCAAACTACTGTAAAATGTAAGAGATGACATCAGACACACAAATTTTCATCCAGTGTCTTTAAAACATAAAGCATCGTACAATAAATGAAAACAAACTATGTAGTATTAAAATCTCAATACAGTTAGTTCTTATTACCAACTAATTGCTCATTCAGCAATTATTCAAAGTTACAACAGTGCTTTAAAATAAAATTTATGAAGGGTCCTTGAAATTGGGGCCCTTTCAGCATCCCCACAGTCACAATTTGCCTTTTGCAACCTTTACATAAAGCTTCCAAGAAGCAAAGTGAAAGGTGAAGTCAGCAGAAAGTTGCAAGTCGCGATCACGTGATGTCATGCTTAATGACTATAGGTGATTTACTTAATGACCACAACCAGAACTGATGTCATAAGTCAATGAAATCATGTTTCATTTAATGTCTGTACTGCTTAGTGGTAGAGTTACTAGTCCCAATTCACTCAGGAAATAAGGACTACTTATATGCCGCCAGCAATGACATTCATTCCTCCAACTTTGTAATTTTGTAGCTGAGGGACCTCTGAGGGACTATACAGTGAGGGGCCGGTGCTGTCAAATAAAAGTGTAACTTTGTAGGACCCAGAAAACATGCCTTCTCTGTTGTAGTGCCCGCCTTTTGGAATGATAACATCCCATAGATTTGTATAGCTCCCACCTTAATGGCATTCAGAAAATCATTCAAAACCAAATTGTTCTTCCAGGACTTGAGATAGGGTGGTTGCAAAATCCCATGGCAATTGGGTTTTATTGGTCTTTTGTCAATTGTGATTTTATTCTAAATGGAGTTTTACTTTTTTAATTGTAAGCCACCCAGAGTCATTAAGAACTCAGACAGCCTGAAAACTGAATTAAATCAATCAATCAAGCTATCTTTTGGTTCCAATTAGACATTACAGAGGATAGGTGAACCCATCTCACCTTTAATTTTCTTAAATGGAAAGCTTAAATGTAATAGGGATGCGTTTATGTGTATTTGTGGGAATACTTAAATTTACTCCACAGCCTTCACAGGCAAGAAAACAAGTGGGCAATGTAAGTATAGGTGTCCTCCTGGTCAGAAAAATATGGATGTCTCCATAGATATGAAAACAGCTAATTGATTAAATTATGGCTCTCTTAAACTTTATCATCTTTTAAGAATACTCTTGGTCCCCCAGCACAAGTCCCTTGACCACGGAAGCTATCTCTCCAGAGATAGTCAAGAACTAGCACTCCCTTTTAACAATTAACTTCCAAGCTTTTGGAATACAAGTAGCCCTTAATTAATGACCATTCATTCAGTGACCATTCAAAGTTATGATGGTGCTGAACGAGACTTGTAGTCTTCTAAGCAAACAGAAGCGACCCCTTGAAATACATTTAAGAATTTACTGCAAAATATGGAGTCTACCTCATTAATTGCAGCCATTGCAGCATTCCCGCAGTCATGTGATTGTAGTGTGGATGCTTGGCAATCAACTCGCAATTATACATCCTTCAGTCATGATTGCCATTTGTGTCCTTCCTTGCTGGCTTTCTGCAAGCAAAGTCAATGGGAAAGCTGGCAGGAGGTGGCAAATGATGATCACATAATGTTATGCCTAACACCTGTGTGGGATTTGTGTAACAACTACAGCTCAGACTGCTGCAACTGTCATTATAAATTGGTGTGTGATCATGTGATTTTGTGCTTTACACCTGTATAGCTTAGCAACAGAGTTCCTGGTCCCAATTACCATCATTAACTAAGGACTACTTAGCTACCCATTTTTTTTCTTTCCACATAAGTATAGATTAAAACATTTTTGTCAAACAAAACTGTCTTTTTTATGTACATTTATTTATTCAGATTTATATACCTGCCAATATCACCAAAAGTGACAATTAATCATCATGGAAATAAAATGGGCATGCATGCATTAATTACCTGAGAGCTACATTTGTGTCTCTTTCTGTAATAGGGCTAACGGCATACTCTGGAAGAATTATTGAAGGTATGTTGCATGTAGCTGTTTCAGCAGAGAACTCCTGAACAAGAGAAGTATATCTCATTCAAACAGAATAAAATATCCCATTATTCTTACATGAAAACTTCCCTCAAGTTCTGCACAAGTACTCTATTTAGCAACAGGTAAATTGCCCTGAAGCTAAGATAATTCCCTCCAAAAGAAAAGATGAGGTAAAATTCATCTGCCTTCATTAGCATATTCCAGCAAAAATATGAAATGACTCTTCTACCTTAAAATTACATTTTTTGAGGAAAAAATGCTTTCCCTTTCATTAACATTTGTAAAGCACTACATATCACAGGGGAATTATCTAATTCTTGATTTGTAAGTGTGTACAGTTTTACAAGTTCTTTCAACCCTGTTCTGAAACTAACTGAAGACTTGTTGACACATTGGACAAGTAAGATGAATCATACAATTACTTCCATTAATAACAAGGCAAATTAAAGCTGTAACAAGACCAAATAAAAAAAAATTGGTGGAATCTTCAAATTTCAGCCTACAATTACCATCCTAATGGTAAGGGCTTGAACAAAGAAATGTTATGTTCAGTGTTAGTATATCAAGCACTTAGCCTGTATAACAGTAAAAACAGAATAGAATAAGATGTGATGGGCATATGTAAATACAGGACAGTAAAAAATTGTACATACGTAAATAAACTTGCATATTTGTTTTTGCTCTGTCTTAGGCTTGTCAATTGTATATTTTAAGGAGAATGCCGACTATCCTCTCTGAATTTTTATGTGATTACTTTTATTAACAAAAACCTTCGGGGAACAAGAACTTGATCACGATTACTGTCTTTACTGAAACATGTTAGTTATAAATAAATTCTAAATATTTATACAGCCTTGGAAAAGCAACCTATTTTTAAAACATTCTCCCTGACGGATGTTTACTGAGCAAACAGAAGACAGATTTTATGATACCTAGAAATACATTTATACACTTATTGTAAAGTATTATTTTGTAGGCCAGAGTCTACCTCATTAGATTTGTAAGACAACTTATTCTGTAGGTGTATTAATCACATATCCGAAGCAGAACATCTAGATTCAGCCACAGTTTCGTTCCATACAGTATAAATCTTGTGAACTCTCAAGCTTCCTCCTTCCGTTATACAGTATATTCAAGATGGACAGTGTTTAATATTCATATGTTATGTATATGTAGGGGTGTAGGTCTATACATATGTTGTATATAGTATGTATATGTTGTATATAGTATGTTTAGGTGTGTGGCTCATATATGTGTTCACTTTGAGAGCGGGCAACTAAATTTCATTTTTGATGTATGTCATTGTGCCCACAGTAAAAAATGACAATAAAGATTATCTTATCTTATCTTACCTTACCTTACCTTGCCTTACCTTACCTATCTAGAAGTTAAGAGAAAATAGTGGGTGATATTTTGATAGACGATGCACTTTATTTAAAAGCTTAGAATGTAGAAATGACTATACTTCTACGTTTCTCAAAGTTGCTCCATTTCATGTATCTGTCATGTGTCATGTGTCTTCCTTTGAATGTAATATCTCAAAATAGAAGACTACATTTATGTAATTATGACTTAACTTATTATTTTGTGCTATTCTTTTCTTCTAAACTGTATAAGTTACGGGTTGAAAGGATACCTTGACTGTGAACCCTTCCCCACAAGGTGGGGTTACTGTACATATTTGTATATCGGAAGAGACATGGTACTCAGAATGAATACATCATGGGAGAATTTTCCAGTAGTTTTTAATGTAAGGGTTACTAGAGATCTTTCTCATTTTCAAAGTATGTGCAACAATTTCACCACGTGTACTTTAGTGTTACAGGGTCCAAAGTAGCCAAAATATCATTTAACAATTTATCTGGGATTAATGGAACTCAAGAGATGGTTTCTTCCCAAAATTTAGAAGACTGACAAGCCGAGCTTCCACTTATAACACCACCAGGCAATCATGCTGGAGTTTTTTTTTATTGCGCTTTAAATATACCTAACATTATGAGAAACAGAAGAGTCCTAGCTGTAATAGAATAAATGCAATTCAGAAGTAGTTAGAGACTAGAAGTTGGACAATTTTTCACAATTGTTTTCGGCATATAACCACATGGAAGAAAAGGCATGAAAATATCTTTTTGACGTATGCTGTATTCTTTCCATCTGACTGCTTACTAAATTCCCATATAACTGACTTGTTTATCTTCAACCAGGAAACTAGCTGTTAGCACAAAGGTGTAATTGTGTCAGAAAGCATGACAAATCACTTAAGGGTTCAACTTTTTCCTATGAAACTAAAGGAAAAGTAGCGGATGTTTTCATCCAGATGTAGAATACCATGTCCTAGGTTTGGAAGACAATGATAAAAGCAAAACTGAATGTGCCAGATATGCATTGGTCTTAAAAGTTTTCAACACATCTCAGAGAACATAATAATAATTTTTAAAAGGTCAGTTAACTAAGTAAATCCTGACATCACAGATATTTAGTCTTGTAAGTCATTGAATTCATCATTGTACGCTAATGAAAGTTTTTTGTTTTAAACATTCCATATACATCACTTAGTTTGTGTACTTTATATTCCCAAAAATATTTTTCAGAGGAAATTAGAAGGCAATGATGTACATCAATACACTATCAAACACACACACACACACACACACACACACACACACACAAATGATTTTGACAGGACAATGCAGCGTACTATATTGTTAATATTTTAAAAAATCACAGACTCGTAGGAAGAAAGGAACAGTGATAGTTAAAAAGGAAATCTGTATGGTGTATTTCAGTTTTGGAGGTAATTACTTCTGGTTGTCCAGTTTCTCCTTTAATACATCTAGTGAAGAGGAGCCTATTATTTCTCTGGATAACTGATTCCACTATGAAACTGCTCTTAGCAATAGGAAGTTTTATATAGTATTTGAATGTGAGAATTCTTTTCATGCATTGAACCTGCAGGCTGTCAGTTTAGGTAAATGTGAGGGTGAAAAATTATAGTACAAACTACAGGTAGTCCTCAACCATTCATTTAGTGACCATTCAAAATTACAACAGCACTGGAAAAAGTGACTTAAAACTGTCTTTCACATTTACAACCATTGCAGTATCCCCATGATCACGTGATCAAAATTCAAACACTTGGCAACTGGCATGTATTTGTGACTGTTGCAGTGTCCCAGGGTTATGTGATCACCTTTTGCAAACTTTTGACAAGCAAAGGCAATGGAGAAGCCAAATTCACATGTATTACTAACTTAACTGCTGTGAAAACACACTTAACAATTATTTTGCTTAGCAATGTACATTTTAGGCACAACTGTAGTCATAAGTCGAAAACTACTTGTAATCCATCTGTACAACAGAAATTTCTCAATGTAGGTGTTTCCCAATCCCCAAGTATAATTATTGCAAAATATTCCAATTCTATTCAGTTCTGCTAGAAAAATGACAGAAGCTTCAAATATAATGTAAACAGTGGAAAACATCATTGCTAAGCCCCATGCCTAGCAATATTTAAGCATATTAAAGATAATGGGACTTAGTCCAGATCAATTACAGTTCTATTTTTTTCCAAAAAAATTTGATACAATATGGTATTAGCATAAAGTGCACTGTCATGAAATTTGAGTATAACTACATTCAACAATGCAGTTATACATTCAATAATACTTCAGGCTGTAGTGAGAAATGCTTCAACTAGAGACAAACTAGAAGCAAATATTAAAAGAAGTTATCAAAACAAATTGTGGTGAAGCATAGGTGTTTCTATGCCTCTTCTTTCCCTATCATCAAGCTTATGTTAATTGATTATTCTTTTATTAAGTTTACGTTATGTTAATTTGAAGTTTACGCCAATATTTTATCTACCCGCCCAGCAAAATCATGCTGTGGACATAAAGAATAATATCATAAAGACCTGAATTAGAAAAACAGCAGCCGTAAACATCTTAGCATGGTTCAGGTATATGACATCCGCATATATATTCATACCCCCCTGTAAAAGGATTAATACCTCTTGTAAAAGAATTAATACTCTTGTAAAAGAATTACTACCTCTTGTAAAAGATTCATGAATAAAGATAACTTACTTTGACCAGAGAGGGCAAATCTGAATGCTGTTTCTCAGTTGGCTGTATGACATCTTCAGGTAGGGTTGGCATGATGGGGAGGTGGAGGACACGTTGAAATGCAATGCAGATTAAAGAGACCAAGAACTGATGGGAAAGTCTGTTTCAAGTTAACCTCTGAAGATATGTACTGTGGGTATTTATGATCCCAGGGCTAGAGTAAGTGCCAAAAATAAAATAAAATCCATTTAAAGTCCAGACTGTTAACACTGGGATCAGTTTATAATAACAAGCAGCAATAAGGTTTAATGTAACAACTTATGCTTCTCCCCGAGTTTTATTAAGTATGGCTTTCAAGATCTAATGTAACATAATAGCATCATTAAGAGAAATTTGCTCAACATTCCATGAATAATTGCACGAAAGGGTTTACTGGCGAGTTCGAGAATGCACTCTCTTTTCCAACTACAGTAAACTAGACAGATCCCTTCGTTGTTCATAAAACCTTAGGAAGAATTTTGGCTATTGTATTGCAATCATATCAATGGCATAACTTCATAAATGATATAAACTCAGTGTTGGTATCACCTCTTGTACACAAAAAACGTCATATAAATATATTTCAGCAGTGAAATATATTCTAAATGAGTACTTGTTCCATTTCCCTAAATATATTATCTTTTTCTGGTTGGAACTACTACTTGGTTGGAACTACTACTTTCAATTTAGAGGGAAATCAAGCTTGCTTGGCAGTTACTGGCAGATTCTGACCAGTCATTAATAATATCATTGGCCAGAGAAGTCCATTATGCAAGGGTGATGGTTTGATTTCCTTGGGAGTTTGCAAAACCTCTTAGCCCTTTTTTACTCTTGAATGGGTTGAGAGTTGCTCCACGTTTAATATCCTTTAAACTAAATTCCAATTCAGAACTAAGAGAGGACTCTTGCTTCCTTTCATCATAAGGATAGCTTTCAATATTCTAACACAAGAAAAGATCTTAGGATCTTTTGCCTATAACAGTGGCTTCCTCTGGAAATTTGTATGAATGTAATCTTTTCAAATGGAAAGAACTGACAATAGAAGCAAAAAACATTTAACAGCCATATATCATCAAACCCATTTATGTGATTTATTTCCATGCAAGTCAAGTCAATGTTTATTACAGTCAAAGACCAGAGCAAGTTAAAAACACTCAAGGAATATCCTGTTAAAATTCAAGAATAAAATAATAAATAACAAATAAAATCTATATTAAAATCACAATTGGGCATCTAATCTGTCAGTTGGACACAAACAAAACACAGCATGGCCTAACTATAATGTAATATCAGTCCTTAAACTGTGAGGCCCACGGTCATTTGATACTAAAATGCAAGAGAACGATAGTGCAAAAGGATTTGCTGCATTAATTGTGTAAAATAGCTATGATGGATTAATTACCTGGTTCTACATGCATGATCATTATTCATCTAAAGCTTTGTTTACTTTCAATAAGAAATGAATGGTTATTTTTTAATCACATCGGCTGATTATATTGGCTGATGGATTAAATGTTTTTTAAAATGTACTTCTATTTAATATTGCTCAATCTTTTTATTTAATGTAACAAAAAATCAGTCTGGATTAACTCAAAATGATAAAAAAATAAGAGGAAGAAAGGAAAAAGGAGAGAGAGAGGGGGGAGGGGGGAAAGAGAATAATAAAAAAGGAAAGTAATAACATCCCACACAGATGTAAAGAAATGTATGTTTTAGGACTGTACTGATTACAACTACAAAAATGCTTCAGAAGTACTTTGTATCTTGCATGTGTGGGAGTGCAGCACTTCTCAGTTAATCATTAGTCTGATTTTCAAGTTGTCTTTTTTTAAGAGTTACATCACTGTAAGAGTCACATGCTTTCTTCCACACAAACAGAGAATAGTTATGCTCTTGTAAGCCTGCAGCATTTAATAATAATAATAATAATAATAATGATAAAGTTGGAAGGGACCTCGGAGGTCATCTAGTCCAACCTCCTGCTCAGGCCGGAAACCCTATACCATTTCGGACAAATGGCTGTCCAGTTTCTTCTTAAAAACTTCCAGTGTTGGAGCATTCACCGCTTCTGGAGGCAGGTTGTTCCACTGGTTAATTGTTCTAACGGTCAGGAAGTTTCTCCTTAGTTCTAGGTTGCTTCTCTCCTTGGTTAGTTTCCATCCGTTGCTTCTTGTCCTGCCTTCAGGCGCTTTGGAGAATAGCTTGACTCCCTCTTCTTTGTGGCAGCCCCTGAGATATTGGAACACTGCTATCATGTCCCCCCTCGTCCTTCTCTTCGTTAAACTAGACATACCCAATTCCAGCAACCGTTCCTTATATGTTTTAACCTCCAGTCCCCTAATCATCTTTGTTGCTCTTCTCTGTACTCTTTCTAGAGTATCAACATCTTTTTTACATCGTGGTGACCAAAACTGGATGCAGTATTCCAAGTGTGGCCTTACCAAGGCATTGTAAAGTGGTATTAATACTTCACGTGATCTTGATTCTATCCCTATTCTTCTGAAGCATTTTTGAAGCATTGATCTTACAGACTATACTAGGTGGTATGTTTATTTTTGGCTGATCCCAATCTATTAAGAGGCGACAGAGATGCTTAGGCCTTGGATAGGAGACCATATAAATCCCAGGGCTGCAGACTGAGTAGGATGCTGAAGGACAGCAATGGAAATATTTTCCATGTTGATGCCAAAGAGTCAAGCTTGATGAGTCTTTATTATTCCAAAATGTATATGCCAATTCAGGAGGTGGCATAGAAAGTTGAATAATGGTCTTTAACAGCCTAAAAATCACTACTGAAAATTTCACTACCTACATTGTGCAATAGGCCAAACTGAAATCCTTCTCCTATTCTTATCATACCCCCATGCTGCAATTCAGTTCTAGAAATGGTGACCCTTCCTACCCCAGAATTACCAATGAATGCATTAGCCTTTTACTTCTTTTGCCTTTCCTTAATTAAAACATGTATCATTGTGAGGAACACCCTACCGGCTATATTCAACAGTTGGGGCCAAAAGAGATTATGCTGCAGAAATTCAGAGGCAAGCCACTGAATAAGCCACAGCAAGTGACAGCAAACAGGAATCTGGCAAGAGAATTGAAAAGAGGCAGGAGAGAGAGAGAAAGAACCAAGCAGGGAAATGTCTGCTAACTATTTGCTGCTGAAAACTTGACTGTTAACTGCTACTGCCAATTTCCTGAGTTTTATTGCTTGGTTGTTGTGTCCGATTTGAGCCTTGACCTTCCTGATTTAGCTGAAGCAACTCAAGGGGGCATATTAGGAATCTAACTTTCAGAGAGAGGAACTCAAAAGATACTTTTTCATTTCCTCCTTCTCCCTCCAACCAATTCATCAAGAAGTGCAACTTTTGGGAATTCAAGATCAGATTATCAGTATGGGGATTTGAGTAGGACACTAGGTGAGGGAATCTCCAAGCAAGCATAAAACAAGTGAAGAAAGCACTATTGTGATCTCCATGGTGAGGATGCAATGTTTGTCTTCTTGCCTGAAGGGGACCAAAATGATACTTTCTGTTATTGATGTTGGAGACAGGGGAAAGGGGGAATGGAGAAATGAAGATGTACTAGATCGGGGCTTTTCAACCAGTGGTACGGGTACCACCTGTGGTACATTGGCACCTGGCAGGTGGTACGCGACCATCCTAGAAAAGTGGTAGCGGGGGAGGGGAATGAGCTGAACCGGTGGCAGCACCGCACAAGCCTGAGCGAGAGACGGCTGGAGCTGCAGGGCTGTCAGGGCTCAGCGGAAGCGGCAGGATCAGCGCCAGGCTCCAGCTGGAGCTCAGCGCTGATCCTGATGCTTCTGCTGAGCCCAGAAGAAGCACCAATCAGCTGGAAAGCAGCACTGATCCTGGTGCTTCTGCTGAGCCCAGAAGAAGCGCTGATCAGCTGGAATGTGGCAGCATCTCCAGGGCCTTGTGATTTACATTCAGATGCTTGGCAACTGATTCATATTTATGACGGTCACAGTGTCCCAGGGTCATGTGTAGTGACCAAAACCTGCTGCAACCACCCAGCAGACGAGGGGAATAAAAACCAAACACCCCCACCCCACCCCCAATGCCAATCCTCAACAGAAATGCTCACAACAATGAAAACCTCGGACAGGAGGAAGAGCGCTGCCGGGTGGGCAGGCAGGTGTCTTGCTCGGCTGTGACTTGGGGGGCACTTTTTTCAGTGCCAATGTAACTTTGAACAGTCACTAAGCGAACTGTTATAAGTCGAGGACTACCTGTACTTTATCACTCCCCCCCCTTTTTTTTTGGTCATCAAGTTTTTGACACCTTGCTAGGCGACTGGTGGTACTCGGATGTTGCCATATCCTAAAAATGGTACAATGGATGACAAGGTTGAAAAGCCCTGTACTAGACAATAGGAAAAAATCTCTTTAGCAAAAGCAAATGTTTGGAAGTATATGACCCAAAGAAGTAAGAAGATCAGAAGGATACTGAGCTGTCAGTGGAGCTGCCAGACTGGCATCAGGCTCTCCTAGAGGATAATCCACAGTCAGTTGAATAAACCTTGCTCTAGATCACTATGGAAGACAGTATTAACTGCCATGGATTAAAAAAAAAATCCAGGAGCCATCTCGAGAAAGAATAGGTATATCTTGGTGGTAGGTGATTCCTGCTGAGAGGAAGTGAAATAGATCAGTGTAGTCCTATGACAATAATGTGGCTGCCTGTAACAAGAGCATGGTGGAGATTTTATCAAGACAATTCATATTGCCTAACAAGTATTCCTTTTGATACACAGGGAGACAAATGATATAATCACAAGAGATCTTGAAAGAATCTAGAACATAAGAGGTAATTGTTCCATTTTATTCTCCCTGGCCAGACTTTATTTGGAACAATGTGTCTAGTTACGGGCACTATAGTTCAAAAAAGAACAGTGACATATTGGAGTACATTCAAAGGAAGGCCACCAAGATAGTGAGGGTCCAAAAATAAAGCCTCCTTAAGGATGATTAGAATATCTGAGTATGTTTTAACTACAGAGATGTAGTTAAACTAAATATAGTTCTGTAGTTTTAACTATGGAAATGAAATATAACAGCGGTCTTCAGATATCTGAAAAAGTAGGTTGGAATAGATGACTCTCAATATTCTTTCCAACTCCAGGATTCTAAGAAATACCATTTTTAAAATTGTTTTTATTATTTTAAAATGTTTTACTGTTTTAATGAGGTATGTTATTTTGAATTCTAAGTCATTGATTGAGATAGGTGACTATACAAATTGAATAAATAAATAAATAAACATCTGATTGACTGGGTGACCAATCCTAACGATAAGACCAAATCTTAAGAACAAATGCATACCAACCCAGAATTGAGAAGACAGCAAATGCTGCCTCTGCAAATAAATTGAAGAAACAGTGGACCACCACCTAGTTAGCTGCTGCAAGAAGATTGCACAGACCGATTACAAACAATAGCATGACAAAGTAGCAAAAATGCTGCACTGGAATATCTACAAGAAATATCATTTACCTGCAAGCAAGAACTAGTGGGACCACAAAATAGACTAAGGAATAGAAAAAGAAGAAGCTAACGTACTCTGGGACTTTAGAATTCAAATAGACAAGCATCTGCCTCATAACAGCCCAGACTTAACAGCTGTCAATATGAAAGACAAAAAAAATCTTGATAGTGGACGTGGCAGTACCTGGAAATGGCAGAAGAGAAAGAACTGTAAAAAAATCATAAAATATAAAGATCTGCAAATATAAGCAAAATGACTGACAAAAGAAAGCAAAGATAGTACCAATAGTAATTGGTACCTTGGGTACAAACACAAAACATCTGGAGCACCACTGGCATTGAAAAAAATCACCATCAGTCAATTGCAAAAGGCAGCTTTATTTGAAACAGCTTACATCCTACCAGTTTACCTTTAACACCAAAACAAATAACATCTGTCTATCCCAGGTCCTTGGGAAGGACTTGACAGGCAGATAAAAATGCCAAATCCAATCTAAACATCTGACCATGTTCAGCGACCAAGGAAATCAACCAAGTTCACCTGAAGTTTCCCCACTCCTTATGTAGCATAAATGATCTGGAACACAGGAGACACAAACTTTGCTTTCTGAAGTATACCATCCAAACCCAAATTAGAAGCCTAGGGTCATACAGTATATGCAAAACTGAAAAGTGAATCATTTATTCTCAAATAACCTACACTTTGCTCTTAAAGAGAGATAAAGTATAAAGTTTTGATATGCATAAAACGAAGAGCAATACTATGGGGCAAGGACTGGCTTCTAGTCCAGATGACACTCGGATGGGGTCTTTGACAACTCACCACAGTCAACTTGTCATGAGACAATTCGCCTTGACCAACTCACCCCGGCAGGCCAACTCACCACAGGACAAAAATTACATTAATATTGAAAAAATAGTGGAACAGAATCATTTAAAAAAGGAGGGACAAATGCCAATGGAGGGATAAAATGAAGTGTGAATGACAAAAATTAAAACAAGTTTAAATAAGTTTAAAATAATGTTTTAAACAATTAAATTGAATTGTTGAATTGTCCTGCAGTGAGTTGTCCTATGGTGAGTTGGCCATGGCAAGTTGTCCTGCGGTGATCCAGCCATGGTGAATTGGCTGTGGTTGACCATGACGAGTTGACGAGTTGGCTATAGTGAGTTGTCCCATTCCATTCAGATGGCAGAAGGCAAAGATGAATTCTAGATTCAGGAGTTTCAATGATACACTGGATTAAAGCTTTTAATATATTTGACACAACAAGACAACGCAGGGCAAAAAAAATATTGTCTACTAATGTTTTCAACAAAATAAGAAAATAGAACACAGAGAAATGAACTGAATCACATTCAGTTCTAGATCACATTCCTTCTAGATCAGCGGTCCCCAACCATCACATTCCTTCTAGATCAGCGGTCCCCAACCTGTGGGCTGAGGCCCACTACCGTGCCGCAGCTGCTTGGCCACCGGGCCACATGAAGGGATGGCCAGTGCACAGGCACATGCACACACACCCCCACACTCATGCTAGCAGCGAGCATCCCGCCAGCGCTACCGCTGCCCCACACCCATGCATCCCGCCGGCGCTAGCACCACCCTGGCACATCCTACCAGCGCTAGCACCGCCCCCGCACATCCCGCCGGTGCTAGCGCCGCCCCGTGCATTCCACCAGTGCTAGTGTCGCCCCGCCCCCAAGTGTCCTGCCGGCGCTAGCGTCGCCCCACTCCTGAGCAGGGCAGTACATGAAACCACACCCCCTCTGGTCCGCAGAAAAAACACTCTCCACGGAACCGGTCCCTGGTGCTCAAAAGATTGGGGACCTCTGTTCTAGATAACATACAATATATAATGGAAGTTCGTCATTTGGCAATGTCTAAATGTTTAGCAAAGCCAGGTACACAAACTGTAATGCTCAATGGGATAGACTTTTTAAATTCAGATCTTTTCCACTGCTATTAGTTCTCTTTAAAACAAGTTTATGATATAGGTTCCATATTGAATAGATAATTGGCGCTTTTAAAAAGATTATTTTAATATAGACTAGAAAATTAGGTTCTTTCTCCTGTAGTAGATTCTCATTCTGGGATTTCATTGTTAGAATGAAATTTAGAAATTACAGTAAATCTGTATGCATATACAAGGAACTTGCAAGTTGTTCCACTTACATCAATGTATCATTAATATCTGTTCTCCAAGTTACAAATATTCTCTTTTTTATTCTTCAAGATATCTTTTCAATGGTGTCTGAATCACCATTTCTACACCATTCTAAAAACTCTCTAGGATTCCTGACATATGAATTATTTATGCTATGAAATACTGAATTAAATAAAATTCCATGTAAATATTTATTTTCAGTATTTAGTTCTGAAATTAAAACATTAATGGAATAAATACTTATTAATTGTGACTGTATTATAATTTGTTTCTAGCATCCTTTATACCCAAATTCCAGTTTATATGGCATCCGTTTGCCTATTGGGATTTAAGATATTTTTAGTTGTCTTCCTGGAAAAAAACCAGTTTCAGGAAACTTTTAAAATATAATAATTAAAAACATTTGTTCCTGGGAGACATGCATTGTAATTTTATGCTTGGGAAATTTCTCTCATCGGCAGTGCCATTAAGTTGACTCTTTAAATATAAATGTTTACAAAAACACACTAAATGTAGACTGAATAAAAAGTAATAATTTAAACATAAGCAGAATTACAGAAAAGAAAGAAGTATGTTTGTGGTACAGTGGTATCTGATAAAAGTCGTGTGAGGATAAAGTGGAGGGCTTTTTGTTTCTCGGTGAAACAAAACAGCCTTGAATTAAGATTAAGTTCCTCATCTCATGTTGCAAATCTTGTAGAAATGGACAAAAGTGAAGCGAGAATTAAAGAGCTGATTATAGTTTCGTGAAATTGTGTAATAAGCTAACAGGGAGAGTTAATAGAAATTTCTCAGGTGATTTCAGGAGAAAGAGAAGGGAATGACCAGAGAGGCAGTGATATGAGGGGAATTGGAGAGTGGAAGAAATGTCACAAGAGCAAAGATGGCAGCTGTGGCATTGCAAATGAAACCCCTCCTCTTTCCATATGTATCACACGTTTGTACAAAGAGAGTGAAGGTTGCATATGGTGTGAGAACCACCATCTTGCTTTTTTTGACCACGTATCCATGAATGCTGCTATTGCTGCAGCAGCAGATAAGCTGTGTTTTGCAAGACTGTATGCTCAGGTTAGAGCAGTGTTTCTCAGTCTTGGCAACTTGAAAATGTCTGCAAGCTGGCTGAGGAATCCTGGGAGTTGAAGTCCATACATCTTTAAGCTGCCAAAACTGAGAAACACTGGATTAGAGGAATGAAAACATCTCTTAAATATCTTCTGACTGTATGGATTATGTTCTGAGAGCTGCTTATTGTCTACTGTGGCATTAACTGTTTTCGAGCTGATTTACAAGAGGTCTGTAAGACAGCTAGGTTTCACGGAATAAGCCAGTGAATGGGGGAAAGCTAACGGGAGTTTTACAGAGGAGATTATGGGAGAGTCTTTAACTTTTTTTTTTTAAAGAACTCTTCTTAGTTAAAATGAAGGCTTGGCAAGAAGAAATAGAAGCTTCTCTACTAGTGGTAGAAGCAAAGTGAAACTGAATTAACAGGAATCTTCAAGTGTAACCTGCAAGGCTTGTGGAATGTTTGTCTTTAGGTTGCTTCCTAAAAGCAACCTAAAATATATTTTTCAGCAATGCATGCTTATAGCAGTCAAAATGATGGTGGTGATGATGATGATGATGAGGGTGATGATGCAAGATTAGCAAACCAGATGAATCAGATCTGGAAACACCAGAAGATGAAAAATGGCTAACTGGAAGAACTTTTTTGATGCAGAAAAGGGAAATAAACCTGAAAATTACAGGCTAATCACTTGCCTACCAACAACATATAACATATAACATACAATTTGCTTACAGGCATTATTGCAAATCAAATTTATGGATACCTAGAAAACAAGGATTTATTACCTGTAGAACAGAAAGTGTGCTGCAAAAATTCAAGAGGAGCCAAAGACCAACTGATGATAAACAGGTTTTGAAGAATTCAAAGAAAAGACAAACAAATTTGTTCATGACCTGGATTGATTATAAGAAAGCATTTGATTCTGTTCCACACAGCTGGATTGAGAAATGCTTAGACACTTTTGGAATTAGCAGCAACATCCAGAAATTCCTGGTGCATTGGAAGATCTGCAAGAAATATTATTTGCCTGCAAGCAAGAACTGGTGGGACCATAAAATAGAGAGAGTCATAGAAAATGAAAAAGTTAAATTGCTCTGGGATTTTAGAATTCAAACAGACAGGCACCTGCCACATAACACCCCAGACTTAACAATTATGATAAGATAGAAAAAAAAAGTTTGGATAGTGGACGTGGCAGTGTCTGGAGACAGCAGAATAGAAGAGAAAGAACTGGAGAAGATAACAAAATACAAAGACCTACAAATAGAAATAGAACAACTGTGGTAAAGGCAAGCAAGGTAGTACCAATAGTAATAGGCGCCTTGGGTGCAATCCCAAAACAACTGGAGCACCACTTGGACACCACTGGCATTGACAAATTCACCATCAGTCAATTGCAAAAGGCTTCCATCCTGCGACGATATCTGTAACACCATCAAACATCTACACCTGCTTATGCTAGATCCTTGGTAAGAACTCGATAGGTAGACAAAAATGCCAAACCCAGTCTGAACATCTGGCTGACTGTGTGATTAATAATAAGAATGACAACAACAACAACAACAACAATAATAATAGGAACTGTGAATACCTACAATTCAGCAATAAAAGAGGCTCTACAGCAGAAGCTGATGGAAATAACTCTTTAAGTAAGTCAAACATAGGGGCAAGCCCAGTGAATCTGAATAACAAAAAAGAAACAGAAAATATTGTGGATCATTGGAAGACAAAAACAGTTTTCAGGCTCCTGCAGATAAAGGAACTCTGAGCTTTCACATGAAGGTAAACTGATATTGCAAAATGGAAGACAGGACAATGGAGAAACAGAAAAGCTGTGGTAGTTGGTGACTCATTATTATGAAGAACTAAAACAATTGTATGCCAGCAGGATTTAAAACCTCAATGTGTGTTGTCTTCCAGGAACAGGAATGTGACAGAGCAATGTTCAAGATTTAACAAGTCCATTGACAATTATCCCTTCCTGCTAATAACACTGCATAGAAAAGCATCAGCAATTCACCACAGATTTTTAAAAGCAGATTCTGACTGACTGTTAGAAAAAGTTTCTTAACAATAAAGAACAACAGAACATTCCTCAATGGAACCAAATTCTTCATGGGATATGTTCACATTGCAGCTAGATACTCATCTATTTAGGATGCTTTAATTTGAATTCCTGCACTAAGCAGGGAATGGAACTTAGTGCTATAAATAGTCCCTTTAATCTTTATGATTCATTGGATTGGAGTACAAGGCACACCAAGACCTCATTAACTGGATAATACAACTATTGTACAAAGTACTTGCCAGAAATTAAAAAACCAAGTTCCTCAAACTGAATTCGGCAGCAATATTTTAGCTATACAACCATTTGGTTGACACTCATCATGAAGGCTAATTCTCACACATCAGAGAAAATCAACCTGATATTAAAACTGTTACTAAAACAAGAGCCAGAAAGAAACTGCACCTCTGTCCAAAAAGAAAGAGCTGTCTAGACTATTCTGTAGCTATCTCGGAGGAACAGGTATAAAAATTTGAACACTGATTTTACTATATGTAGGAACCGCATTTGCCACACACCAATCATTGGAATTCTTTGGCAATGGATAATTAGCTTTTCTATAACAAATCTACTCATTAGAAATGTACATCTCTTATTAATTCCAGTCCAGTCTATCAGAAGAATCCTAGTATCTGTACTAAACAAACTCATACCCTTCACAACAGCCTGTACCAAGAAAATACTACAAGATGTCAGATAGTAAAATACCCAACTTGGAATAATAAAAGGAGGCCTTAAACGCTTGGCAGAATAATTTTAACTAACTCTTTAAACTTGTGCCAAATGGACAAAAGCATGGACGTGGCTGAACTCATTTAGGAAGAACATGCTGTAATTGGGCAAAAGGGCACCCAACAAGAACAATCTCTTCCTTAAAGCCACTCTGAGAGGGATAGGCTTAAGGTCCAGTTAAGAACACTGACTGAACTGAGTTCCACTTACACTTTATAGAACAAAACAGACATTTTATAGCTAGCTCAAAATGTAATGAAAAACCAATGAAAAGCAAAAAGAAGGAATAATGTGCTCCTATCTTGTCCAGATAGAATTCTTGCTGCTATGTTCTGCAATAGCTCATGTATGATCTCTAGCATTCTATATGGAATCCATATGGAAGTTATGAAGCCAGGTTATCTGTACCTCAGGGGCCCAATGGCAAAGATGAATCTAGGTGTACCCCCATTACCTGGTTCTTCTGGGAAAAAAGGTAACCACAGAGTTTATTTCCATTGATCTGAACTAAGAAGTTACCCACTAACAAAACTTCAATCTTGTTTGAGTGGAACTTCTGTTGGTTAGCTTTTATCCACTTATTAGCATAGCAATGTACTAGACTAGCAACTCACAAAGATGCTTTTCCAAAAGGCAACTGGACTTTGTTGGCTTTTTCCTTGAAAACATTTCGCTTCCCATCCAAGAAGCTTCTTCAGTTGTCTTCTTAATTTTCAAGGAAAAAGCCAACAAAGTCCAGTTGCCTTTGGGACAGCCATGACCTGGATAATTGAGAATCTCCATAGACATCTAGCAAGTTATAATTATAGCAGATTTCAAAGAGAAGGAGAAATAAAATAGTGGCCATCAACATATCATGATATTGCACACTAAAAGCCCAAATGGTGCCAATACGTAGTTTCAGATAAATGTTAAATTGCATTAAGGATGAAGATGAAACCCTGTGGAATCTGTAGGAAAGATTGCCTAGCACCACATATTACATCAGTGTGAGGTAGATCCATCCCAACCTAGCTTAGAGTCAGTGTGCTATGGGGTTTAAGATGTTGGATGTGCACTGGAAAGTCACAAATTCTATTTCATTCTTTCATTCATGGAAGTTCACTGGGTAACTTTGGGTCTCTCTCTCTCTCTCTCTCTCTCTCTCTCTCTCTCTCTCTCTCTCTCTCTCTC
>NW_015387477.1:96010-114760 GCF_001527695.2 Protobothrops mucrosquamatus | reverse complement strand
AATAGCTTTCTATGGTTGCTTTCACCCTTTAAAATTAAGAATAGTTTTGGATGGCATCTAAAGGACTCCTTCTCTACTAAATAAATATGAAATCATATTGAATATTACATAATAACTGTTTGTAAATTCCAACATTGCTATTCTAAAATGTGAGAAAAAAGTAAAGCTGGAGAAAGTAAATGTAATTTGCTAAATATTACTCATCAAGAATGTTAAGAAAAAAGTACATAGATTTAAAATAAAATTCAAAAGCTGACACAGAGGTAGGCCATGCTAATTTGCATAGCTGTAATGAGCTAGCATTGCACTGGGGTAAAAACTAAGAAACCCCTGCTATTATAAAATGTTCATAAAATCCAAGGAATAAAACATTCAGTCTTTAGAGCAGAATGGCTTGTATAATTAAGAATTTTATAAAATATATAAAATTGGGGCAGAACCATGAATATTGTAGGTTAATTCAAAATTTAAAAACCCACAGCTCACTATATTCTGTAGTTCCAATCCTATCCAATATAATATAAATAGGTTTTGTTTAGATGATTCATGTTTTGGAATTTTTCTGCTTAAAATAGAGAGGCAGAATATTAATCTTTACCCTAAAGCTCAAATCTCAGAGTTGGATGCAAAGAACTTTCTTGAATTGCTGAGCAGTTTAGAGAATATAATATCCAGGAAGTGATGTTCTAGGAGTTCTATTCCATAAAAGGAAAAAGTATTTAGAGACGCTTGGCTTTCAAATCCGTTGTGTCCTTGCAGCTCATTTAACCACACTAGGAAAGTTGAATACAAATAATCAGTAAACTTACCCACTGACTCATGCCTAAATATCTTGGCAGATGAAGGTGATTTACTCCGTTTTCATGGCTAATTTGAGTGCTGACCTTAAAGAATCCACTTTACCATGGCAAATAAAAAGAAAAAAATATAAGAATGCAAAGAATTTTAAAATGATTGCAAAGATATATTGACAGCTTAATACTGTCTTTGGGCATGGCATATAAATCTCATTGTTTTATTTAATTACCTTCGTACTGTGATATAACCAGTTTTACATATAAACTCTAAATAGTCACGTAAGGATGTATTGCCTGATCTATTCTTAATCTATTTGGAGGGGACAAAGAAGTCCTGTGCCTTTTATTTTTTAGGTTGGTTCCCTTAATAAGGATTGTGACAGTCATGATTTGGCTAAAAAACGGGAAAAATGGAACTGGAAAGTAGGGCTTGTGGATTTTGTTGAATGTTTCCTTCATACTTGCTCTGATGCAAGCACTCTAGTAAAATAGTCTTCTATGTTATATACTTTCTTATGCTTTCCAATCCAACTGAATGTTACAAAGAAATCATGTAAAGAGCTCAGGACTCTGGCCAATTGTCTACCAAAAAGAAGGATATTTCTCTGACACCTGAATTGAAGAAGACAAAATGATATAATGGGAGAAGTCAAGAAAAAAATACTGAATTTGAAAATGGGCTGAATCCAACTGGCAGTAGCCCAGAAAAAATTCCAGAACAAATTTCTCAGATGAAGCCCTTTAAGAGCAATAGCTGAGCAGAATCCCCCTGCCCTCTGTCTCCTGAAAGAGAAGAGGCTTATGAAACCTGCCCCCACAAATGCACAGAGATGTTACACAAAGAGAAAGCAGAAGTAATTGTGTTTTGTACACAGAAGAAAATGCAGGTGCATTGCTGGTTCAGAATTTGGAAAGAATTCTAGAAGCCCCGTTGGATATGCTTCCTCTACTTCATTGTTAAACAGATATTGAGGGGGAAATGAAGATTCACAAAAACCTGATGACAAATTACATTAAGTTCAATTGGTACTTTTCTTGCTGATCGATAATTGTAGGCTGCCCAAGAAATGAACAGTTTGCTAAAACAATTTATGCATCTGGATAAATACAACTGCAGCAAAGCTGAATTGCATATCAGATTTCATGATATAAGGCTTGCTATCTTTAAAACATCATAAAGAAGTATTAATCTTTTGAGCAGAACTCTCTAGGTGAAACTATTGCAAGGCCAGAATTATTTTCAAAAGATTACCTTCTAAAACAGATTGCATTCAAATTATCATGCTAAACATGTTTCTGTGGTTTACTGGGCAATTTATTTACTTTAGCTATTTTTTAAAAAAGGATAAATCCTACTGCACCAATGTGACCTGATTAGAGAGTGGAAAAAACAAATGATCCAAATCCAAAATTTGATCATGTGCTTCTATAGCTGCAATATGCAGTAAATCTAAAAATCTAAAATTATTACCCTAGATAAACTTTAGTTTATTCATTGACAGTTTGCAAAATATGGCAAGTCACAAACCAAATTATGTGTAAAATTCAGCCACAATGCCCAATATTCTGAAATACTGTGTTACAATTTCACGACAAGTTCGTACAACTACTGGAAGCATAGAATATAATCCAGAAATATGGAGATGCAGAATCTACTAATCCTTGAGCAATCTAAGCTCCTTGGAGTAGAGCTTTAGTACTACTATTCTAAAAGTATTGCACAATTTTCCTCACATTGCTTCCTTGAGGGATTTATTTTCTGGAAGGAAAGCCATCAATTGAAGTGGAGTAAGAAGACTACAGATTGAAGACAATAAAAATCTAGCTCCCCTGTTCCTCACTTTAAATTATTTTGTATGATTTCTCATTCAAAGTATCATCTATCAGAACCTGCCCTAGATTACTTTAAATTACCCTACATTTTAAGTTCTAGCTCCACCAGCACTCCTAGCTTTAGAGCTATTTCTCTTACAATGGAAATTATTAACAAGAAGCCGTCTCAAATCCAGTAATGCTACTGGGATTAATATAGGAGGAATTATGTTGTGAGAATCATATTCAAGCTTTATAGGCGTTAGCTTCCCTTGTTATTTTGAGCATTTTTACAAAATCTTTAGAAAGAATAGTCTCAATTTCATTATTACATATAACAGAGTTTACTGGACAACCTATATTAATAATTTAATCATAGCAATTAACCAAGCAGACAAAATTTCTTCTATAAAGATTTCCACCCAATCTTGAGATTATACAAATGTATAATAAACTTTATAACAGAGATACCAGTTAAACTACTACTATGTGCGTAAGATACTTGGTTAAAAATCCAGGTTCTTATGCTGATATTTCTATAAGGCACAATAAGGCATACATCTATCAAGAATCAGACTAATTTTCTTTTAATAAAAATGTGAAATTGTAAATGTGAAACAATTATAATTGTTGACTTGTTAATGGGACATGAAATAGTTAACATAATATACTATGAAAATAAGGATTCAGATTGTCAAATCCAATGTTTTTTTTTGTTTGTCCACATTGTTAGGAGTTGAACTTGATTTGAAGGAAACTTTATTTTAAACTCCTAATAACAGTCATTTTTCTTTCTTTTCACCAAACTGTTTCCAAACTATTTGAACACAGAATGGTTTAGTGAGCAAGATTATATATAATAATTAGAAAGGCTTAAGGCTAAGTACAGTTAGGGGAATAATGAAATTAAGAAAATATCAATATGGAGATGATCAGACTAATAATAGATTACCGTAACTGTAAATTAACACTCTGCAACATAAAGTTTCTTCCTTCCACTACTCATTTAAAAGCCACCATATCAACCCCAAAGGCTACTGGCAACAATAGGGCTGCTATCCGTTATATATTCCCATGATCTCTTCCCTAAATTCCAAGATATTAGGCTCCTCAAACACAGTGCATCACAAGGTTCAAGTTAAGAACTGTCTATGGCAAGATGCCTATAGTTATTAAAACAAAAGAGCAAGAATACAAATATCTATATGTCCTATTGGTTTTCTAATAAATACATACATTATTATTGCTCTTTTTATTTATTCACCATTCTGTCTTGTGAGCAATCAAGTGGTTTACAAAGTGTGTGTGTGTGTTTGTGCATGTCTGTTTTAAAGCAGAATAAAACAAGTTCAAAATAACAATGAAAATACTAAAATCCTCTAACCCAGGGGTAGGCAACCTTGGCTCTTTTATGACTCGTGGACTTCGTTTTAAATTTTTTATTATTTTCAAGTATAACAAAATATAAACATAAACATGATGCATATAAATACAAAACATCAATACACAAAAGAAAAAATGCTTTACGGGTGTTCCCGGCTGCCCCCTCCCTGCTTCCCCCTCTTTCACCTACCAAACCTTCCTCCCTCTAGACTCTCAGCCACTCCACCTTCCTCCTTCCACTCCCTACTTCCCAACCTCTTTCTCAAGCACCAACCAGAAGCAGTTTGGGGTAACAGCCAGGATCATCCTCATAAATATACTTCCAATAATAATTAATAAACACATCAATTTTTATATATTTTAATCCTTTTCCCCCCCTCCCCCCCCCCGGACTTCCCAGAGCTAAACCCAGGAATAATTGCAAAATAATTTTAATCTATCCAAAGCTATCCGTTCATACAATAAACAAGTATAAACTTACTAAACTCTAAAATACAATAATAAACTTATAAAAATTAAATAATTAATCAAAAGCAAGATGATAGTTTTTCAAATCATATTTTCTCTGAATATAGTCTATCCATCTTCTCCATATCAGGATAAATGTCTCCTGTGAATGATCCTTCAGGTATGCGGATATTTTAGCCATTTCTGCAAAATATGAGACTTTCTGTCTCCAATCATCCATAGTTGGTAATGTCTTTTTTTCCCAATTCTGAGCAATCAGTGTTCTTGCTGCTGTGATGCAATACAACATAAGATTCATTTCTTTTCGATCCAAATTCTCCATAATACCCAATAAAAATAATTGCGGTGTAAATTTTATCTTTTTCTTAAAAATCTGTTGGATATTCCACCATATCTTGATCCAGAAGGCTTTGACATCCCTACAAGTCCACCAAATATGATAATGACTCGTGGACTTCAACTCCCAGAATTCCTGAGCCAGTTGAAGTCCACAAGTCATAAAAGAGCCAAGGTTGCCTATCCTTACGCTAACCATTAAGAGCTTGGCAAAGAGATACATTTTTATATATTTTCTGAACATTGAGAAAGGAGGTCAGTTCTGCTTTTCAGGAAGCCCATTTTCTAGGGAACAATGCAGGAGAAAACCCTCTCTTGCACCCCTCAAAATACAAACCTCTGATAGAAAGGCGGGGCTGGCTTTAGGGTGGGGGCCAATGTTCAGAGAATGCCAATGCTGTCCTCCTTCTGAACTATTCTAAACATGTAAATCTTTGCATCGATGGGAGTGGTGCCCTCAGTCAGTGTGGCTTACTTAGGGATACCATATAAACGAAGTCCTCGATTTACGACCGCAACGGAGCCTAAAATTTATGTTGCCAAGCAAGGCATTTATTAAGTGAATTTTGCCCCATTTTATGACCTTTCTTACCACGGTTGTTAAGTGAATCACTGCAATGGTTAAGTTAGTAACATGGTTGTTAAGCAAATCTGGCTTCCCCATTGACTTTGCCCGCCAGAAGGTTGCAAAAGGTGATCATATGACATTGCAACCGTCCTAAATACAAGCCAGTTACCAAACGGGCGTATTTTGATCACGTGACAACGTGGGGATGCTGCAATAGTCGTAAGCATGAAAAAATAGTCATAAATCACTTTTTTTCAGTACCACTGTAACTTCCAATGGTCACTAAATGAACTGTTTTACGTCGAGGATTACTTGTACCTTAAGCCTGCACTGTAGCTCAAAAATATATAAATAAAAAGTCCTAGAGTTACAGTTGCCCTAGCAAATTGTGTACAAATATCAGCTGCCAATTTAATTTGATTAGTTACAATCAGGGTTAATTGTCTGTGTCATTTCAGGATTAAATAGGATGCATATTTCAAAGCAGACTCCTTGCCTGGGTTCATTTCTTCACCCGCTTCGTGACTGCTCTGCCTTGTCTACCCCAGTTTGCCTCTCATTTATCTCAGTTCAGGAAGAAACCTTGAAATGCCACCATAACTCTGAGTTTTAGTTAATACATATTATAGGATCAGATCAAATCAAATCACATCTTCATTACAATCACAGAGCAGCATATTGCAAACGGCTAAATAAACATAAAGCACGTCTTGCCAAATACCTGAAGTGCACATCTCTCTATTTTTAAGGGAGCGGTAATGCTAGAAACATGTTTACTACAATTTTACATGGGGGAAAGAGGCTATTTGGTATTATACCAAATGTGTTCCAAATGGACACAACAAAACCATCCTTCCCCTTTTTCAGTTTCGTCTAGCAATGTCATTTTAGCTCCTTTATTTCAGCTTATTAACCTCAATTATGATTTTATTCTTTGGTTCAGTAAACATTCATTTGAAAAATATAATATATTTGGGTACCCCTAAGTCTACTGAATTTATTACACTTACCTAATCATTCAACTACTTATATTTATCTTTATTTTACAAATCCCCTGAACAGTTTTCAGAAATGTTTAGGACAGTGGTGGCGAACCTATGGCACGGGTGCCAGAGGCGGCACTCAGAGCCCTCTCTGTGGGCACAGGCGTCGTCACCCCAGTCCTAGGCCTTCAGCTGGGTTTTATAAAACCTTTTCATTATAGGTCTCTGCTGCTGTGTGCAAAAAAAAAAAAGGTTCAATCAATCAGTCAATTTCAACTTCTCACGGGGAAAAAAAAGATCTTGCAAAGTTGGAATTGATTGATTGAACTTTTTAGTCCCACCCAGTCTGCCGTTACCATCGCAGCCACGCCCAGCCAATGGGCCACACACCCCAATTGGCCACACCCAGCCAATGGGCCACACCCACCCGGCACCCGACGATGCATAAATGGGTTTTGGGTTGCAGTTTGGGCACTTGGTCTCTAAAAGGTTCACCATTACTGGTTTAGGATATTCATAAACCTGCAATTAATGTAACCATTCTAATATTACATTACAATACTATAATTCAAAATTATATTAGCTTCACAATGCAGTTCTGTCTACTCACTTTATCAAAACCAAAAAACAACAGAGAACATCATGTACCTCTAAATGGACATCAAGCCATCTAATACTCTATCAGTCCCACAGAATATTCTCATTAGACCTGCTATTTGTTGTTTGGAGAAGGCTGCTTATATCCTAGGTATATTCACAATTGCTGCTTCTGTCACAGAGTCAGCTGTAAATTAAATTCAGAATTTTTAATATATTTATGGAAGTTTTGCCAAGGTTTCTGATTCTGTACTGTATCAACAGCAAAATGAATTAACTTGGGAGTACTGAAATAGTTAGATATTCTGAAGGAGCTCTGAGGTCAATTCAGTTCTGGATGAGTATCCCAATGAATAATTCTTCTGTTTAATCTGTTCTTCATGTTATCTTTATCACTACCCTTAGCTCTTAATTTTTTTTGCACATTCTTTTAAAACAATGTCATGAGAACCACACTGTGATCTTGAGCAAAGTTGAGAACCCCCCTCCCCCAAAAATATTATTGAAATTTCAAGAGACCACCAAATTCCACAAGATTACAGCATTCTTATTGAGATCTCACTGGATTTGTCCTTTTCATGAGACTGTGGTAAATTTTATTATTACATGGTTGTTTTAAATTGAAAACTGGAATCCTAGGGCTTGAAAATTCAGAACTTTTCTTTATTTGCTCTGATGAGTATACTATATTTATTGTTGTTTAATAATTTCTTGAGTGACAATTCCTATTTAAGCTCTTTGATTTAAACTTCAAGTCCTGAACTGTATAGTTAAACTTACCAGTGTATCACTTGCTTTTTTAAAAGACAAAAACTCCAGTAGTTGAGCAATGTTTTTCTAGGTATGTTTATAATTTAATTTTGTTTGTTAGGATGGCTGGGTGCAAGCAAGAACTGGATGATTTTTAAAATAAAGATTTTAAAAACATTTCCCCAAGTATGTTGCGCTAAGTATGTTAAGAACACATCACAAAATCTGGATTCAACATCCATTTATAATCATTGGTCAATTTTATAGTTTGACAGATTTACTAGAATTGCAATGAAAAATCCCAGATTGTGTACACTTTTCGTAAAAAAAAGTAAAGCTATTTCTAAAATCAAACTGCTTGAAAATATTCTGTTTCCATTCTCTTATTTATGGTCTCTCTAACCTGTCATACATTTTAAAAAATCACCATATTTTCTTCACTGGTTTTTCAATATACTGGATATCTTTCTTAAATAAAGGCTGTGGGACAATATGCAGATCTTCTCAAGTGAGTCTCAGCTGGATCTTCACCATGTCAAAATTTCCAGGGGTGATACTATGCAGCCCAAACAAATGGCAAAAAAACCCATATCCAAATTATATAGGCAAGAACTCTGGCTTCATCTTGCTTCCCTGGTTCTCTTTGCTTAGTGGTTGACATCAGAGTGCAGGAAAACCTTGCGATCACTTCAGCATGCGGCAGCTTTGCAAATCCCAGTTTCCTATCATTTGTTTCCTTGCTGCCGAAACAAATGACGTGGGGCAACACTGAGGGGGAGGAAATTGCCTGGATGCTGATGGTTGTGTTCTCTTTTAATTAGCTGAGAGGGAGTGCTAATTAGCTTGTGGGAGTGCTGAGCGTAGTTAAGATGACATTGTGGGTGCAGGGTATGAGATTCTTTTTTCTGGCTTTTGGGTGAAGATAATAACTAGGAGCAAATGCCCTGATCAAACACTGTGTTGTCTCCTCACTCTAAAACAGACAGACACAAATTTCCTATAGAATGTTTGTGCTGTCTTCAGAAGGTAGCACAACACTCTTTTTCAATAGCATCCCTGTTACTGGAGCATTTAGTTTATAGAAGGTGGACACATTTGTTCTTAATTTGATTTCTACTATTATTTTACTATTTCTCAGTTGAAATGAACCCTAGTGATTTAAACAGGAAAAAGTAAGTGAGTGCATTTGAGGACACTGTTAGGGAGGTGGTTAAATCTGTTCCCTGCCCTTAGTGACCTATAAGAATAATTCAGAAAGTTGGAAGGTTTACTATTCATTTGGCAATGGAACAGAAAGCTGCCTAACGTTTTTTTTCTGTACTGTTCTCTAAACTTTACTGAAAAGGTTTAGAAAAAGCCTTCCCTCAACTGGTGCTCTATGTGTTAGGGCTACCACTTCCAGAGATCCCAGCAATAATAACCAACATGAATTTTAGAAGTTTTATAACTGGAAGGCATTAAGATGTTAAGTCTGAGCAGCTCTACAAATTTCTTGTACTGACAATCTAAAATTTTGATCACTTGTAAAATTTCATTTCTCTATATCCTGTTGTTAATTGTTCAGTCAGGAACAGATCTACATTTAAAGCTGATAAAGAAAAATTAATATAAACTAAACAAGAAAGATTTTCTGAACAAGAATCCATTGGAATAAGATGGCTATACTAAATAAAAAGTAAACAAGATGTGGAAAGTATAAAGGTTTTGAATTTAGAAGAACAAATGGAAGTGTATGTCCTTAAGTCTAATTGTATCAGCCTTTTCAGGTAGACCAGACAAGAAACATGACCAGATGAGCTAATTCTACTTTACTACATTAACAGAATGTTGCAAGTCTGAAATTACAAATCTCCCACCATCTCTTTTTGTAGAACTAACAAATTAGGAAGGTTCTTTTCTGAGCTTCATCTCTGCCCATTATGCTGTTGTGGGCTGCACCCTCTTCTATCTAACTGGTCCCTAGGTAGCATCTCTCCCCCCAAAAAAGTTATTCCCATATACCATCACAACTTGACAATACCAATATTCAAACAGCTTTTAACTGAACGTTTGCATTGCTAATTAAATTAGAAAAGAGCACAGGTATAAAAACCTTCCTTAGAAAAGGTAGGCTCCACTGATTTTTTTTTTAAAAAGCATGACCAATTTACTGTGGCAATAGAATCTAAATATACATATTTTTATCTAACAATCAACATTTGGTTGCATAATTAGTTACCATAGAAACTTTGTTAGGGTTACATTCAATGTTCCAAATTCACAACATACTTTCAGAGGAAACAGAAAGATAGGAAAATATGATGCCTCTTTACATTTGTCATACCAGCTTACTTTGTTTTTCAAACGTTCACCGGCTTACTTTGCCACATCAACTGCTCATTTCATCCTTACTTCTTTTCCTTTCCATTTCTTTTAAAGCATTAATCATTGAGAAATTCTAGTAAGTTTAATAACTCTTTTAAATTAAACAACTTTTAAGGGCATTAAAAGCACCATCTAATAAAGTGTTTATTGAAAAAGTACTAATTTTACAAGACATTTTATAAATGCAAAAAATAGGTTCACTTTACCTTGTATTGTTTTGCCCATACTCAGTTTTAGAGGCGTCTTTTGTCGTTTAAGAGATTTTCTTTGAATTCCCATCTTTGACCAAAGAAGAGCCAATTAGGAAACGTCCAACAACATCTTTTCTGAGTTGAAATGTATTCTAAATTCAGTGCATCTATGATGAACACATAATATCTGAAGATCAGAAACCAGGAGGCAACACTGTGTATTATGTAATTTGCAAATGCTTTTGCTGTAAAGCTTAAAGTTGCACTAACAAAAAAATTCCATTACAGCTTATTTTAAAAGTACACGTTAAATCCAATGTAATGCAACCTGACATATTGGATAAACAGCAAGCTGAAGCTTATTTAGAGAGGGAGAGGGAGGAAAGATTATTTTAGGGAATAACAAATTCTGAAAATAAGTTTAGACCTTATTTTAAAAGTTGGCAAAATTTGCTTGTACTTTTGATCCATGGATGGAAGGAGTTCCAATTGTGGTCATAAGTCCAGGACCACCAGTAAAAAATAAGCTTCAGGGAACAAATTATACCCGTTAATAATATATATTCTTCCAGCTATTATGCCATTTTTAACTTAATATAAATTATGTACTTTTCCAACTGATTAAAACTGCAGGTGAGCCAGACAAATTATCTTGCCAGCTAACCCAAAGTTACCTGACTATTAATCAATTCAGAGCTTTGATTGGGTAAATAGCCCATTGGTGAAGCATTCCCTTCTCCAAACTAGTTACCCCACTCAATTGATTTACCTGGATATTCTTTGGTACAGCATCATTATTATCACATCTATTCCTAGTACTATCTATTAGTCTTCATAGAACTATCTAATTTCTCTTAATCCATCAATTAGCTGTAATTCAAGTATCAAGATTCTTTTATACAATATTATTCTGAATACAGATTAGAAAATAGATGTCTCCATTCTCTACTTGCTTTACCATCACCGACCATACAGTTCTCAATAGATTCTTCTTGAGATACTGTATTCCTCAACAGAAACAAGGTACTTATCCTTGTGCTAAGGGCAGGATATGTTAATAAAGACATTTAATTATGTAACTCCAGATCTGAATGACTGAAATTATTCCCTACATTAGAAATAGTTCTTTCTCTCTTTTTTGGGGGAATACCATGCTTAAATTTTCTGTTTACATGTGAAATCTCAAGAAAAAATGGCTCCCAATTCAATCTCCATTTATAGCACTTTTAGATGTGAGGTTGTACATTAAAGATTACCACACTAGAAATCAATCATCACTATCATCCAAAGAGAGGTGCTGAATTTACAGTCAAAAGGATTGGACATCAGAACAGAATACAACAAGCACTGGTCAAAATAGACATCTGACGAGGTTATTCATTACATCTTGCCTTTCTTTTCAAGGCCTACCAAAGTTCAACAATTTGTATCACAACAATTGTTTGAAGGATAAAAAGAAGAGATCTGAGCCCATCATATGATCTGGTATCACAGGGAATCTTTTATCTACATACAGATAATCTTTGACTTACAACCACGCATTTAGTGACTGTTTGAAGTTACAACAGTGCTGGAAAAGTGACTTATGATAGTTTTTCACACTTACAACCATTGCAACATCCCCATGATCATGTGATCAAAATTTGGCAATTGGTTCATATTTATAATGATTGCAGTGTCCCAAGGTCATGTGATCACCTTCTGCCACCTTCTGACAAGCAAAGTCAACAAGAAAGCCAGATTCACTTAACAACTGTGTTACTAATTTAACAACTGCAGTGATGCACTTAACAACTGTGCAAGAAAGGTCGTAAAATGGGCAAAACTCGCTTAACAACTGCCTCACTTAGCAACAGAAATTTTGGGATCAATTATGGCAGTAAGTCAAGGACTACCTGTACAAGAGAGAAAGTGTGCATACATAAATACAAAAACAATATACGTAATTGAGAAAGGGAAAGACTATTATTTTGGATTACAGCTTTACAATAGGATTAATTAATCCTTTCATTTTGCAAAAAATGGTATATCAACAAAAAGCACAGAGGAAAGAAAATTAATTAAAGGTCACATTTACATTTATAGAAATATTTTTTTCACTTGGATATTAATTTAAATACTAACATTAATTCCAGAAAAGAAAATGCATTTTACAGTGCAATTAAATGATGAGTAAACACAATAAATATGACAAAGTCTCAGACACTGTAAAATTGACATTCAGTTCAGCCTTCCCAAATATGTTCAGTTCAATCCCATAATCAGAATAGCTATTGCTGAGAATTCTGGTTGCTGAAGTCCACACAGTAGAGACACCAAGACTCAGGAAAGATTGAAATCATCACTGATATTTTTGGCACAAAGCCATTGTGCTAAGATATAATTTATGAAGTTTTAATAAAAAAATGGAAAACAAAGAAACCAAGAACTTATAAAAAGCCAGGTACGGGTACAGGTACTCGACCATGAACAGCAGGCAAAGTTTGAAGGCTTGAAACTTCAGAGCTGCACTTTTCTCAGGCCTAACTAGCCGCAGGAGGAAACACTGTGAATTCAAAAGATAGGCAAAAGGAGACACAGGGACAGGCCAAAGGAGACATAGAGTGGTCTTTTGGAAGAGCGTTCCAATAGAGCAGTGGTGGGATTCAGCCAGTTCGCACCACTTCGGCAGAACCAGTAGCTAATTTTTTGTTGCCCAGGCCCAGAATGGACCTCCGGAAGAGGCATCCACACAGAGAATCGGTTGTTCACATATTTGAATCCCACCACTGCAATAGACTTGTGACATTGTTTATTTATTTTTATTTATTTATTTACATGGATTTATATGCCGCCCTTCTCCCTATAGGACTCAGGGCGGCTTACAGCATATTAAAACACATAAAACATCGTCCCCCAATAAAAACCTATTAAAAACCAAATATATTTTTTTTCGCTGTATAATTAATTAAGATTTAAATTAAAATTGTCCCTATTTAAAAATTCTCCCTAGGCCAGACCCGCTTGTTGAAAAAACCATGTCTTGAGGGCGCGGCGAAAAGGTAGGAGGTCCGGAATCGTCCGGATCTCGGGGGGTAGTTCGTTCCAGAGGGTGGGGGCACCCACAGAGAAGGCCCTCCCCCTGGGGGTCGCCAGCCGACACTGCTTGGCCGACGGCACCCTGAGGAGGCCCACTCTGTGGGAGCGTACCGGTCTGTGAGAGGGGATCTGTGGCAGAAGGCCACAGAATTAGTAGAGTAATTTATTTGGCCAAGTGTGATTAGACACACAAGGAATTTGTCTCTGGTGCAGAAGCTCTCAATGTACATGCAAAGCAACAGAGTAATAATAATCATGATACCAATAAAAGGGAGTAGTAGAGAACATGAGAAGGATATTGCTCATTTTAAAAAATGTGGTTCGTGGTTGCCAGAAAGAACCCCATCTTTCATTGTTAGTAAAAAAATTCTTAGGTTCAGTTCTAAGTACTAGATAAAGAACAGCTGAAAATGAACACAATGAACTACATTTTGAAACTTGGAAAATCAATTTACTACTGAGGCTGCAGTAACATATTTAGGAAACACAACATATAAAAATATAGGGACATAGAAAGACTTAAATGCTCCAACTCCTAATTATGTCAGCGAGTTTCCCCTCTCTTCTATGAATATCACTAGTATTTAAGAGCAATAGCAATAACTGGCTAGAAATTCTAAAAACAAAGAATCAAATTCAGGATAGAGAACTGTTCATAATATTCCAACAAGGCACTTTTTAGGAAAAAAGACATGAACTCTATGACTATTGATTTATGATGGAGCAAAGCAATGCCATATCTTACATTTAATATTTTTTTACTTGAAAATTATGACTTTGCCAAAACATACATTAATTTATGCAGAAAGAAGCACACACAAAACTTGAAATGATAATTTGAGAGATCTGGCTATATAAGAATATGCAATTTGGCTAGCTGCCCATGGGTTCGGACACTCGAGAATACCATTGGGATTATAATGAAAATGCTAAAATAGTTATCCCACATTGCTTATTTATTTTTAGTACCATTAATTCTAGTTCACCCAAAGATACTTTAACCACAGGCTTGTTTACAAAAAGTTTGGACAGTTTGCATGACAAATTACTTGATTCATTTTGTACCAACACAAAAGATTCACAAAGTATTCTAGTCACGATTTTTCTCTCTATTTGCTCTAAAAAAAACCTCCTAACTTTCCACGTATATTGGAAGAAAGAAACTGCATTCTGTTCCTTCCCTTTAGTTTTTATAAAAAGTTAAGCATGTGTTTGACAGACAAGAAAAGTTCCTGATGGGGAAAGAACCCCAAAGTACATGAAGTAAATAGGAAAATATATTTTCTTGTGCACTGGATCCTAGTAAAGGTAGTCCTCGACTTATGGCCACAATTGAGCCCAAAATGTATGTTGCTAAGTGAGACATTTGTTAAGTGAGTTTTGCCTCATTTTACAGCCTTTCTTGACATAGTTGGTAAGTGAATGACTGCAATTGTTAAGTTAGTAACCCAGTTATTAACTGAATCTGGCTTCCTCATTGACTTTGCTTGCCAGAAGGTTGCAAAGGATGATTACGTGACCCTGGGACGCTGTAATCGTCATAAATATGAGTCAGTTGCCAAGCCTCTGAATTTTGATTACGTGACCATAGAAATGCTGCAAAAGTCGTAAATGTAAAAAATGGTCATAGGTCACTTTTTCAGTACCATCGAACGTTCACTAAACAGCCTGTACTTTGAAGAAAATGAAAGCATAGGCAATAAAGCCATTTAGCAACTCATATTTCAAATTTCTCATATTTCAGTTTTACTATTTAAAGAAAGCTCCAACATTTAGCTATTGGGCCTAGCTGCACTCTTAAATCAACCATGATTCAGCAATTATTTGGGGGGAAAAAACCTTATGTGGGAACGAGATGCCACAGAAGCACAGTGCTCCACAAAAAATGCCTCCCTGCCTCACCATCACATGAATCTATCTAACAGTTAAATATTCCTCAAGCACACAAAGTTTGGTCAGTTTCTATTTCAGCTGGACAACATATTGTTCCACAGAAAAAGCCATGATTAATATGACACTGCAATGACAGCCTTATCCCAAACACCAGTGGTTATCAGCACCATTTACAGCTTGTTGTGCTTAGTCCCTTTTTCACCATTCCAGAAAGCTCTTCCGATTTGATGGAGTAGCTTTTATATGTGTGGAAAATCTAATGAAGCCTGACTAAATGATGTTCTTTCTAGGGTGCCAAGTACCTTCATAAAAAGATGCCCTTGAGTTAAACTTGACTCTGGGTAGCTCCCCAGACACAACCGTATACTTTTCTTGGCAATAACATGGATGACTTGCCAATGACTTCTTCCATAATGGTTTTTACTCTAGGCTATAGCTTGGGTGTTCCTGGAGGTCTCCTGAACAAGTATGAGCCAAGCTTGATCTTAGCCAAACACAGATAAAATTCACTGGGTGTTTTCACCTGCAGTTATCTTGATTTGTTTTCATATAGCTGGAGACCTAATCATAGGTACCTTATAAAACTTATATTCCTTGTTGTTCAGGGCATTGGAGATGGTTTCTTGCTATAGAAAAACAAGAATATTTTCTTGGCAGACTGAAGGCAAGTGAACACAAATAAACCCAGACAGGTATTCAGGGACAAAATACTATGTATTTGGCCCAATGAATTTCAAATATGTAACAATTTGCTCTTCAAATGATATTTGTATATTACTGAGGGTACCCTTCCTCAATCTACTGAATGCACAAGTAGCAAACAATGGAGCAAGAAAATCTGAGAGCAGTTTTCATTCCTAAACTACCTTTTGGAAACCTCCAGAGAAACTAATGTACAAGAAAGGTTAGCAACTCTCTCTTGCAGCAAACTATCACAAAGGGACAGAAAGGAAGATGCTTGGCTTATGCTACCGGAGCCCACTACTTTGAAATCTATGGTTACTTATACTGCTAGGGAACTACACAAATCTGTCACCGGTTCCAATTTTGTCATAGGCTTAATATAAATAATTAATATAAATACTTAAGATGCAAATTGCATAACCATTTATGATTGTGGTCTTAGTCTATTTTATGTTTTTTTATCTTGAAAATATCTGGATATCATATATTTTCGCTATTTCTTTACTCAGAACTGGAAGACTCCAATACATATTCCACTCCTAGACATGATTAATAATAATTAAGACCTAATAAGGTAAATGTGTTTTACACATATTCACACTTTGAACCTAAATGGAATCTATGATATTTCAGGCAACATGTTTTGGAGAATACAGTCCTAATATGATGGATGGGGCTAGTCTCCTTGAAGTAATCAGAGGGATGGCAGTGAACTGTTGTCAATTCTCACATCAGTTAAAGAATGTAATTGCCATAGTAACCGTGGAGGCATTTAAACAGAGCAACAGACTTTTTATAGCATCTTTTTGCTTGTTAAACTGGCATGTGCTTTTATATTCAGAGCAGATAAAAGATGGCTTTTAAGGCAAACATGAATGGAAGAAATTAAAGAAGGCCTTCATTTTGCCATAGATAGGGTACATGATTTGCAAACTCTTGGGAGCATTAAGAATCTTTAGTGTGATCATTTACTTTTATATTTTATCTATGTATTAAAATTAAAAAAATGACTAGTATTCAGTTCCAAAGTGAATCTGCTCTCAAATTCAGATCTTCCAATCTCTTTTTGAGAAAACATTATGTATTTTTATAGTGTCCTTACTAATAGCAAGTCATGTCTGCAATGGAGGCCTCTAGGAATAGTGAAAGAAGTGTACTTTGCATTTGCTGAGACTTGTTTATACTGATTGTTGCTTCATAGTTTACAGAGCTGAACATTGCTTCTGAGTTGGCAACAGATTATAAAAGAAAATCCTAGCTCTTATTCAGCTTACAAGGTTTATCAAGACCTATATAGGAAAATCTTTTAAAAGCTGCCACAGCAATAAACACGATGGGATCCCATTTGTTCGGTTCAAAATGGAAATGAATTAGGATGTAGAGCCAGGTATGAACAGGGATGGGTTTCATGCAATTGAAGTTCTTCCCATGGTTGATTTTTGAGTCAATCTATTGTATATGAATTAAAGCACTCAATAGGGATGTGCAAATGCTATTATTTTTATTCTATACTATAGCATTGCAGCATATAATGTATTACAGATTTATGAAGAAATATGTTGTTATTGTTATTGTCAAAGGAATTTACAAGGCACAGATAACCAGACTCAAATTATCGTATTTTGGATGCATTATGGATGCAATCTAGCTCTCTGGAGAAGGTTCTAGTGCTGGGAAAAATGGAAGAAAAGAAAAGACAACCAACAGCAAGATGGCTAGGCTCAGTTATAGTGGTGATGGGTGCACCCTTGGAAGACCTAAAGGACTAAGATTGTCACAAAGAATATCTGTGTGGCTGCTAAGAGTTGACACCAAAATAACAACACATAATCAGTAGGAATTTTCAGTGTGAAAACAGTGGAGATGGAAGAACCAATGTTAACATTATATACAATTGTTATTCCTGCAGTAATAGGCTTTATTATAGCATATCTCATGTTTCTGCACATTTTGCTTTACTGTGTCTTTTACTGTGCTTTACTGTGAAAATACTATGCTATTTTTTATTATATACTTATTTGAAAGCTTTCCCTCACAACAAAGTACATGATCAAGATGACTAAATAGTTATGAATTCTTTAAAACATGTTATTTATCAATTTGATCCAAATTTTAGTTTCTTCTCACCACACAGTGTAATGGTGTGAGCTGATAGTATCAATAATTTGTACCCCATAAATCGGTTTATTTCATTTCTTTCATATTATGTTTTTTGGCACAGATTTTCCTGAAATTTCAGTTAGGGCTTTGTTTTGTTTTGAAAGTTCTGTGTGTAATAGCTTCCTGGACAGAACAAGACAGTGTTGTTCTATCAACAATCTGGACCATTTCACCTCATTCCCCCCCCAAAAAAAAGTTTTTTTGAGAGATTAGTATGAAACAAAGTCCTTGGAAGATGTAAAAACAGGTGATTACTTTTTTTAAAGGAATATAAAAAAATTATATTTCTTAAAATTATATCAGGACCCAGAAGTTTGAGTGAAGCTTTCTTCCCTTTCCTAATCTCCTCCTCCTCCTCCTCCTCCTCCTCCTCCTCCTCCTTCTTCTCATTCCTGACTCTTTTGCATCCCAGCTTCTCTCTCTCTCTTTATTTTATTGCCTACATGTGGCTCATCCTACCATTGTATCATGGATTAGATCTCATTCATTGTAATTCCATTGTAAATCCATTGTAATTGTAAATGGGCTATTAGAAATTTTATATTGGGAGGAAGATTTGAGCAAAAGCATAAGCACTTTTTAAATTGTCACATCTTTGAAAAGAATCCTTTTAAAATAAGGATGGACTGGAAAACTCCCCCATTCATATTGTTAATAAAGCTCTCTCTCTCTCTCTCTCTCTCTCT
>NW_015387477.1:72888-95970 GCF_001527695.2 Protobothrops mucrosquamatus | reverse complement strand
AAAAAAATCTTTATGGTCCTAATCATATTGTACTCCGAATTCTGTCTCACTCATTCACCTATATAACAGCAGAGGATGTTGAAATGTGAGCATTAAAGTGTGAAATTTCCTGCTTTCATTTTTTGGGTTTAGAAAATGGTGTCAAACATATCAAAAGTATTCAGGAACAGTTTGGCCCTGAATCTCAAAGACCAGATGCAGAGTACTGGATATTCTTTATGAAAGCTATTTTCTGATCTTTAGAAATTACATCTAACTCAAACTCTTGAATATACAAGAATAAACAAAGAAAGGAAAGAAAGGAAAGGAAAACAAACATAGCATGCATTCCAACAGAGCAGTGAATTAAGGGAGAAATGTACATAAGAAATTAAGAATGTAAGAAAGCCCAGGTATGGGACTGTAACATGTTCTTAAAGGAGATCAGTCAGAAAGAACAGAAATAATGTACTTCCATTGGAAATAGCACATTGCTGTTCAATCTATTTGCTGTAAAATGCTGTAATGCCATACAAAATACATAATTTTTCTTATCAGGCTATAGTTATTGAAAAGGGCTGGGTTATCAACCATATTACAAATGTGCAATAAATATTTCCACAAGTTAGAATTCTTGACAAATTTTAATAAAAGATTACAATGAAATATTTTTAAACCAGCCCAGGTTTGTTTGCATAAATATATTATCCACATAATCTTTCAGTTCATGGTAGCCGACAAACTTGAACAGAGGTATCAGAATACCTAGCATGCATACTTTAAAACAGTTGTTTATAAACAAATGTTAATTACCTGCAAAGCAATTACAACCCAACCCTACAGTAAGTTTTTTTTAAAGTTCATTTACATTTAACTTTAGAAATCCTTAAAAAATCTCCAGAGTTTGTTTATAAGTTAAAAACAACATCAACAAAAAAACAAATAGGGACCACTATTCTAAAGTCACAGTTTTGGGGACATCTTCTGAAAAGACAAGCTCCAAAGTCAAGTAGATACACCATCAAAGCAGACAATCTGACTATATACTCTATTTAGTGAGCATGTAGCATAGAAGCCCATACAATTGTACATTAGTGCTATAATGCTTATTTTACACTTATTTATAAATGGATAGTGGTTAATTATCTCAAATTTTGAACAAAGAAGAGCTGTGCTTAACAATTAAGGTAAAAGCACAATTTACTGATACAATTAATTGGTTCAAACATCAGCTGACATTTCATGAGCATGGTTTTATATGTACTTTCAAAATAGCACAAGAGAAGGAAGTGAGCTAACTACTTTACCAAGTTACTCCTGCTTAGGAAACTGAAATCCAAGACAATCAATAAGACTTCACCAAAGCATAACAATGTAGTACTGTACCTTTAAGGTAGAAAAAGGTTCCTTGGCTGAAGAAAGTGGTTTACTCTTCGTTCGCAGTGACCACTTACCTAAAACTGAGCGATTCCTAATTTTCCCCATTCAGCAAAGCTTCTCTCTCTCTTTCTCTCACTCTCTCTCCTATTCACTCTGGGAGCTTTTACCATTTAAGGTCAATGTGTAACATCTGGCTCCCTCAACAAAGCTAAAGCACTTGCTAGACTTAGCCAAGCTTCTAACATTAAAAACGCATTTTAAGAAACTATTCAGAAAGCTAAGTGAATGGTTTCCCCTATTTTAGCAAAAATGCTGGGGGGGAAAAGAAGCAGATCCCTATTAGCATTCTCTTACAGTTTATAACACAAGGACATTACTCATTTCTGAATAACTAAATTTAAAATGGGCACATAGGAAACAGATGAAATCTCAAGATTGTGTTAACTCTTAACGCAGGTGTACAGATTAGCAAAAGCATTTTTCTGGGATCTTCTTTTCACACTACTTGTGAACAAAGCTTTCAACAACATATTAAGTACACCTACACATTTAGGAAAACCTCTGACCCAGTTCCAGATTAAGACTGTATTCTCCTATAAAAAAATATAAACTAAAAATTCAAATCCAAGAGGATGCTGTTTACATCTATTTGCATCTTACATAATAAGAGGAGGGACAAACAGTAGTTTATACCATGAACCTCACCTAGCACACATCAGATTTTAAAATCTGGACTGTAGCCATAAATTTCTAGTTTTTATGGCCTTAGACAGAATGGTGAAATCTTCCATTATTTATCATATCACAGAATCAAAAATGGAATTAGTACATCAGCCTTGTTAATATGACTGTTTTTTACTTTTAAGCAAATTGGATAAATACCAAATTGATCTATTTAATGAAAAAATAAAAAGAACATTATGATATTTATGCTGGGACTATACTGTCACGCTACCTAATTTGTCTATATGGTCTTTTTTTCATGACTGTCTATGGAGTTTTTCAATCTTCCAGGTCATGATTGTCCCAAAGATGCTTTTTCAAAAGACAACTGGACTTCGTTTTTCCTTGAAAACATTTCACTTCTCATTCAAGACGCTTCTTCAGTTTCTTTCATGACCTATTCTGCAGATATTAGTTAAAACACTTAACCTGTTTTTTCCCTCCCCCCTTTTTTCTGGTGAACTTAACCATTACTGTATATCATTAAAAAGTTCTGGGGAATGTGAAAAATTTTGCACTATTTTGTAAACAATCTGTTGATTTGATAAAGATAGTGCCTTAATACAAATTCTGGATTCCTGGAATCCTAGAGCAAGAATCAGTTTGCTATAACGGTTAAGGCATCAGGCTGGAAACCTGTGAGTTCTAGTCTTGTCTGAGGTAAAAACTCAGCTGGGTGACCCTGGAGCAGTCATCCCCTCTCAGCCTTAGAAAGCAGGTAATGTTAAACCATTTCCAAAAAGCCTTGGAAAACTGCAGTAACTGATTCAGGAACCAACACAGGACTGTAGGATAGACTTGGAAGGTGAAAAAGCATTCTGGAGCTAGGCATTGGCAAATCACTTCTGTATTGTTGCAATATCATAATGTCCATAGAGTGTTTGTGATATGTGGTGGTCAAAAAAAGCAAGGTCAGATACAGTATTACAATACAAGATCCGCTGCATCCAACAAAAAACCTGGAACTTGCATTGCAATGACCCATCTATCATTTTGCCTGTTTTGATACACCCTGCAGACACCACACACTTGCCAAGAAAACTGTGTGATCATGACTATGAAATCACCAGGAATCAAAATGAACTAGATGGAAACTTCTGAGATGAATATTGTTGCCTTTGCTTTCTACATCATTAATATTAGTACACTTGCTAATTGTTTCTTTTTAATTCAAGTTTCTTAGAGAGCTTTATTCAATAGACAAAGTGATAATAAGAATGATAGCATGAGTGTAATTGGCTTCTCTCTCTCCATAAAATATTAATCACACGGGATGAGATACTTACTCACCACAGTCCTAACATGGATGCTCTTTGAACATTTTCTGGAAGATGTTGAAGATTGAGCATTTGCATTGTTTTGTATCTGTCTGATCAACATAGTCACAATTAACAAGAAGCTTCTGAATAATAGCAGGGGGGATATTAGCATCTTGCTTACACTTTATATAAACATAAAACTTAAATGCAGTGATGCATCAAGAAGAATGAGTGATAATTAAATATGAGAAGGGTTAAGAATGTGTTGGATTACTGCTGAGTGAATGACAAAAGTGATTGATTTGTATGGTTTAGCCATACTGTATAATAAAATCATTAGAATCAAATTGCAAAATAAACACATAAAGGAGGAATGAATGAATAAAGAGGAAAGTGGAAATCAAGGCTGTGGTTACATGGTTTTTATTAGATCCTAAAAAAGAGAGAGGAATAAAGAACAAAAAACAATGTATGAAGTGGTACATGCATGTGACGGAAGCTTGAGCAGGATGCAAACTTTTGGAGAAATATAATGAAGAGTATTGGTTTAGATTAGTCTTAGCATTGTTTTCTTTTCTTTTTCTAATACCATGCCATTAATTTCACTACCGTACTGTTTCTTACTTCATTTCAGTGCTAGCATAATGCTGCTTATGCAAAAAGGACTATTTGGTGGATATGTATGCAAAGCTAATATATCAAGACTACTGAGGCAGAGGATGGCAGTCCACCACTGAAAGCAATTCTTCATCATATCTGGTATAGAGAGCTGAAATTGAGAGACTGATGTCAGCTACTCCCCAACTGATATACTAGGAGTGCACAAATGCTGTGTCCATTTGGGTGAAAAGAGTGCAGCAGAGCATAAAGCACACACTGCTTTTTTGATGTACAGAAGATTCTGGGTTATCTCGTCTATCTATACTATGGGATAGAAGATGGAAGAAAGGCCTTTCTCAGGACTCATACAAATTTGTCCCAATAAAAATAAACATTTGGGAATGGTAGTTCACTGTAAACCAGAAATCCTCAAAGAGTGACAAATTGAAGATAGTGCTTCAAACTCAATATTGGCAAAAAAAACAATAACCCCATAGGCTTATTGTCTGCTATGCCTTGTAAATGGAGATAGGCTGACAGTGGTGTATTGCATTTCAAAAGGAAATGCAGGGCACTGGCCAATCCAGCAGCCTTGAATGCAATCACTAGGACTAATATTTCAGGACTTATTTACAGAGTAAGAAAACATATCTCCTTGAAAACTTAGAAGAAATAAACCAACTACCTCAGGGAGGAAAATTTACTACAAAGGAGAAGAATCAAATCTGACACGTTTTCAGAGAATTCAAAACCTGGAAAGATGCCTAGAACAACAAATCCTTAAAAAGTTATGGCACTATAAAATACATACAGTAGTGGACAGAAAGAATGTGAGGCCATTTCAAGATATTACATTGCAAAACATTAATATTAAAATACCTAAATCATGTGCTTAATTCTATTCAACTCTGTTAAAAGTTCTTTCTACTCAACATATTAATGTTACTATTTCAATTTAAAATATTTCACACATATTACATCAACAATTACCCCCCCCGTCTTCCTTAATATTTAACTGGTCCCAACTTTATGTTAAAAATTACTATATTGCAGCAGTCCTTGACTCACAAGTGGGACTAGAATTTCCATTGCTAAGCAAAGTGGTTATTAAGTGACTCGTGCCCAATTTTATGATGTTTTTGCCACTGTGGTTGTTAAATGATTCATGTATTTGTTAAGCAAATCTGACTTCCCCTATTGACTTTGCTTGTTGGAAGCTGGTTGAGAAGGTTGCAAATGGGGATCACATGACCCTGGGACATTGCAACCATTGTAAACACATACTGAAGCTCCTGAATATTGGTTTTGTGACCACGGGGATGTTGTGACGGTTGTAAGTGCGAGGACTGGCTATAAGTCACTTTTTTCAGTTCCATTTTAATTTCAAGCAATCTCTAAACTAATGGTTGTATGTTCAGGACTGTTTGTAATGCAATTTGTAATTTAAGACTGCCAACAGAGTAATTCCTCTGCCTTTTTACTGCCATATCTTCCACTCAAGCCAATTCTGTATATTACTGCGGTAATTTCAAGCTATTCTTAACAATGAAGACTGTTTTGATTTTGTTGTTTTCTAGGGTGTTCATTTAGCTCTCCATCTAAGCACTTATACAACTATTGCAGAGTACAAGGCTTAGCTATGAAGCTCATTCAATTCAATTCACTTCAATTTATTGCCACACTACCGACAAACACTCTGAGGATGATTTCAAGCTGTTCAATTGTCTTTCATTCTGGCTTTGCCACCTGCACTAGCTTCCCCTGTTCAAATATTGTTAACATTATAGAATTTGTTAAACAGGAAAAATTCAGTCAAAAATCTTCCATACGTGCCTAGAAAGTACATTCTAACACTAAAGTGAGCTCTGCAGTGAAATCCTATTTTAAAAGCACAAGCATAAACAAATCTGGTTCTCAATCTGCCCTGAGAAATTCTAATTTTACACAGAGTTTCTTGAAGATGTTATTCTTAATATAACTCATGGAGGCCAAGACCACTCTTCACCGTTCATTAGCAAGAACATTTATTCCCAGGGAAAAGTCATGCCAGTTGAATTACAAATGTCACTCCAAAGCTAGAACGCCAGTTAAATAAAGCTAAAAACAGCTAACTTTAAAAAAAAAAAAACTTGATATGAGGAATCTTGGATGATTTTACTATTCATTAATAAAGTATGGACAATCAGTTATCAGATGATCAGGCTACTAATTTTGTAGTTACGTTTTAGATGAAAAAGATTATACTGAGATTGCATTTTGGTTTTAAAATAAGCCAAAGGCAGTCTTTGTCAGTGCTAAAAAGATGGGGGTGGGAGTTGGCGAGGTGGGATAAAAATTTCAATAGGTCTCAAAGTTACATACATTCTCTGAAGTTACCTAATTCGGAACTATACTAACAAACTCTAGATATGAACTACAGCAGGGGTAGGCAACCTTGGCTCTTTTATGACTCATGGAAACTCCCAGAATTCCTAAGCCAGCCTGAACTACAGGATACCAACAGAGTTTTCTAGGTGCAGTATACAGGTTCAAACACTGCAGACTAGGTAGTCATAATTGAATTAACTTGCAGGGCTATTATTAGGATTACTTTCATACTCAGGCTCTTGTTTACCTCCAACAATCTGACTCTATTTTTGCTAAACTCTCAGTACCGCACACCACAATCCCTTTCTGATATTCTTTGTTTGGTTTTGTTGATCACCTATAAATTAAACTACTGTGTAGAAATTATAGCTAAATAGCTTACTTTTAAATATACTAAAATAAGGTTATGTGATAGGAGAACTTGCTCTAGATGAAAGATGGGGAATAGACCTAAAAATTTGATGTGATTGAATCGAGATTATTTTTCCCTTCCTTTCCTTTTTATCTGTCAAATGATTCTGTGAAACACCCTGGGAATTCTAGGTGATCTGACCAGTTTCATATATAAATAAACTACAAGTTTGTTTTTCTTAGAGTATGGCAACCTGTATTTTGAATTCTCATGATATCTTATTCTACGCATTCTTAAGGATGACTAGACAAAACTCATCCCTGCCTTGCATAAATTTGCTACTAAAGTTTTCATCAGATGGTACATATATTTGTTTTGTTTTTATGCCTGATTATTCATTATTCACATTTTGTTAATCACAAATTCTGGTGATTTCTGATTTGACCTCCCAAATTGGCCTTTGATCCAGGCATCTCCTGGATCTTGGTTTCTGGCTTTTTCTCTGTCTCCTGGTTCAACTCCTAACACCAGAGGCCTGAATGATTGTATATTTAATTATTTCTAATCATCATCATCACAAAAAGTTTGTTGGTTCCCATACACGAGTGATTTCTACTGCTCTATCTATTGTCAAAATCTCCAGGGGAAAAAGTAGCATTGCACAATTCCTGGGAACTGTAGTAATATAAATGAAATCTATGCCTTTCCAGTAAAAAATTCTGCAAACCACTGAACATTCTCATTGATAATAACACTTGTATAATCAGCCACTTTATAAAATGTGTATCCAAACATTTCCCATTACAGCAAGTGTTAGAGTATAAACCCCCTGGGACATCATCATCCCTGAGAGGAGAGGAGCCCCAACCTTTATGGTTTTTGCAAAGCCCTTAAAATATGTTATTTTTTTCCATCAGGTCTGGGGATCCCCTGGCAGAAAAGAGCCTACACGTGTGTTGTACACTGCCCAGAATCACCTTGTATGAGATGGGCAGCCACTATAAATTTGAAAATTAAATAAATAAATAACACAGCTATTATCTTTAAGTAGTTTCTTATTGGGTACTGCCTACTCTGTAGTGTCATCCAGCTTACTAACCTTATTTGCCTTTAAGGCTGTGCTATGAATTTCATAAAATGCTGTTAAATTTTTTTTAAAAAAAATCCTTACAACATGTATTACTGTCAACATCAAGAAATCATTTCAGATATATTACAAATCATTATATAAGAATAATTTGGTAGCCAAGTTGTAATTTTTTAAACAATTCTGATTCCCCTAGAAATGCAGATAATCCCACTGTAGAAAAATTTAGACTGCCTTACAGTAAAATTAATATAAATACAGTACATTTTAATATATAATGCCATCACATTATTTTAGTCTTATTTTCTTACCTTATTGAATATTTTGGTTTTCATAGGCAATAGGACTTCTTTTTGTAAAGAATATCTGTCATCTGCTCATATCAAGGTAATTCAAAAACGTAAGAGAAAAAATATTAAAACAATAAATGCAAGAAACCAAACGACATAGTAGAAATAGTGCCAGTATCATCTTTACAACAATACTGATTTGGCATTTGTCTTCTTCTAGTTCAAACAATAGCCTGGCAACCAAAGCCCTTCAGAAGAAATCCAACAATCCAGTCTGATTATACCTAGCAACAGTTTCACTCATCTTCCTACTCAGATAATCGAAACTGATTATAAAAGTACTGGGTTACAACTCAGTAAAATTTAGAGGGCCAGAGATTTCTTGTTCGTGCAGTGGAAATTGATTATTCTATATTACTACATTATGGAATCATGTCATATTCATTTCTACAGGTTGTCTACAACTTATGATCATTTGTTCAGCAACCATTCAAAGTTATGATGGCGTTGAACGAAGGGACTTATAACCTGTGCCCAAAGTTAAGGCTATTGCAAGTGCCCTGCAAGTGTCACATTATGAAAATTTGGGCACTTGGCAGCCTGAACACAAAAACCTAATACAGAAATACATTAAAAAGAGAGAAAAAAATATACACACACAGGGTGCAGGGAAAGAAAAGAAAAATCCTTGCCTCCTCATCGTGGTTCTCTTGTGATTGTGGGATACCAAGGTACTTGTAAATGATCTGATGCTGCTATGTGGCCCCCAGGGAGTTCCACTCCATCAGTGTTAACTACTTTTCCTCTCTCCATTACCATCCGGTCACACTTTTCCAGTCCCAATGACATCCCAAAGTCCTCAATGTCAGGCAGATCAAAAATTCAGTGTCTGGTTCACTCATAGTATACAACTTGATGACACCTGTTCTGTTTCAGAAGAAGAGGCATCGAGACGAAGCAACGAGTTCCAACAGTTCTCCTTTATTGCAAACACCAACAGAATGGATTTTAAAATGGTGCAGCCCCCTTTTATAGCCCCCCTGCACAATACCTTGCTGGCCAATCATTGCAAAGGAACTTTTCCCGCCGTGCGCATGCGCGCAAGGCTGGGAGCAGCCTTTCTTGTCCCGGCATCCACATGGTCTGCTCGGGCCAATCACTGCAGCCTGCGCCTGCCGGCCCAGGACATAACACCCCTCCCCCCTTGGCTAAAATAATAAGGCACACTTATTATTTTAAATACTCCAACCCTCCATTACATTGCTTACGTTGCATCTATATATATATATACACAACACTACAGTCTTGCTACAGCCATGCTCCCCACTCCTCTTGAGCTGCATTACTTAACCCAGACTACTAGGCCTGCCCATGAACTGACAAGGACCATAAATAGTCTTGTAAGTATTTGGGAGGACCTCTGGCCCTCCCTGATCTTCTCATGGCCGGTGTGTGTGCCTGGCCTGCCAGCTCGCCTGCCAGGCTAGGCAGACCAGGACTTTGTTGCCCCAAGGACCCAGGGGATCCACCCAGCTGCTGACTGGCTGGATCTGCTAAATCCAAGCCAGGGTTCCTTGGGGGGGGCTGGAATTCCCCAAGTCCACAATGGACTCCTCTTGGGAGCACTGTCCCTCGAGCCCTAGACCAGCAGCTGGAGTGGCCTGAGTGGCTGATGTGCCCCAATACCCCATGGCCTCCGTGTATGTGCCGGAGGTGCCAGAGGCCAGAGCTGCCTCCATGGTGAACCCTCTTTCTGCGGACTCCCTGTTTGGAGCAATAGCTGAAGCCTGGGAATGTTGGAGAGACCATGGTCCACAATCGTAATTGTGGTCCTCCTCCCCACCGAGAGCAGAGCCAGGAGTGGAAGAGTTGCTGGGAAGCCTCCAGCGCAGTTGGTCAATGTGATGTTGGATCACACGACCATCGTCCAAGGCCAGAGACCTTGCGTACCACTACTGTGACCCAGAGATGTCCTGGTCCATAGTTCCTTGCCCAGACCGGATCGCCCACTTGTAGTCTCCTAGGTGCCCATGGCTGTGACACCTCTAAGCCACCTGGTCTGGGTGCAATCTGTCCAGTTTCATGCTGAGGCGGTGACCCCAGCAGAGTTCAGCTGGGCTCTTTCCAGTAGCTGTGCAAGGTGTGGTGCGGTGGCAAAGAAGAAAGTCCGCTAACCTGTGATGCCAGTTCCCGTGAGTGATCCTCTTTAAGGCATCCTTGGTTGTGCGCACTATCCGTTCAGTCTGGCCGTTGGAAGCTGGATGGAATGGTGCAGATGTGGCATGCCGGGTCATGTTGGCCTGGAGGAACGCCTTGAACTCAAACGATGTGAATTGGGGCCTGTTGTTGGAGACAAGGACATCTGGAAGTCCATGTGCGGTGAAGATCCCTCTCAGCATCTGGATGGTCCTAGCAGTGGTAGTGGAGGAGACAGGCATGTAGCCTGTCTCTAGCCACTTGGAATGGCTGTCCATGAGGATTAAGAAGAATTGCCCCTGAAAGGGCCCAGCATAGTCGATATGGACCCTCGACCATGGGATATGAGTCTCCTCCCACCTATGAACTGGAGCCTGGGACATTTCTGGTCTTGACTGTTGACAAACAGTGCACCCGTGGACCTGGGCCTCGATGTCTTTGTCGAGCCCAGGCCACCAAAGATGGCTGCGCGCTAACGCCTTCATCCAGACTATTCCCAGATATCCCTCATGCAGAGACTGCAGGACTCTAGTCCTCAATGAGGTTGGGATTACTACCCGGCTACCCCATAGGACACACCCCTTGAAGGTGGAAATCTCATGCTTCATCTCTGCCAGAAGCTCTGGAATTCTGAGCCTGGATATGTGTCAGGCCATCCAGACAACACCCAGGTCAGCACACGTGTTAGCATGTGATCGGTGGCTGTTTCTGCAGCCACGTCCCTAGCACTGAGGGGAGATTCAGGCAAGTCCTGAATAGACAGGATGCGGTTGGCAGGTGCTGGATCTGCCTCTATCTGCTGTAATGGCAACCTGCTGAGAACATCTACATGGCCCATTTCTTTGCCTGGCTTGTGAACCAGTGTATGGTCATATGCAGACAGGAAGATAGACCACCTCAGCATTCGTGGGGATATTATGTGTGGGGTTTGTTTGTTCGTTGTGAACAACCCCAGTAGTGGCTTATGGTCTGTAAAGACCGTGAAGTGGCAGCCATATACGAAGTCATGGAACTTCTTTATGCCAGCCACTATGGCTAAGGCTTCCCTATCTATTTGTGCATAATTGCGTTCAGCTGATGATAGGGTTCTAGAGTAGTATGCTATTGGGACTTGCGTTCCATCAGCCTTCAAGTAACTTAACACAGCCCCAATCCCATAAGGGGACGCATCACAGGCGATGCACACCGGCAAGTTCTCATTGAAGTGCGCTAGGACCGCATTTGAAGAGAGCAAGGCCTTGACCTCTTTGAAGCTCTTTTCATGTGCTTGTGTCCACTGCCAAGGGGCCTGTTTGTCCAAGAGCTGATGTAACGGCTCAGCCACTGCAGCCTTGTGAGGAAAGAATGAGTGGTAAAAATTTAGCAGTCCCAGAAAGGCCTGAAATTCGCTCTTGGATTTGGGACTTGGGGCCTGCTGAATTGCTTGCAGTTTGGATTCAGCAGGGTGGATGCCCTGAGCATCAATGCGGAATCCTAGAAACTCTGTGGAGGTAACCCCGATTTTGCACTTGTCTTGCTTAAGCTTCAGCCCCGCTTGGCGGAAACGTAGCAAAACGGCTCTCAGCCTTTCGGCTAAATTGTCAGCTGAGTCCCCAGCGATGAGGACATCGTCAAAGTACGGGCAAACGCCAGGCACCATTTTATAGCCCCCCTGCACAATACCTTGCTGGCCAATCATTGCAAAGGATCTTTTCCCGCCGTGCGTGTGCGCGCAAGGCTGGGAGCAGCCTTTCTTGTCCCGGGCATCCACATGGTCTGCCGGGGCCAATCGCTGCAGCCTGCGCCTGCCGGCCCAGGACATAACAACACCCATGAAGAGGAGCGAGTGTGAGTATGTAAGTATGCATGTGTGTAGGAGAGAGAAAAAGTGTGTGTGTGTGTGTGTGTGTAACAAGAGGAAAAGCAAACAAACCAAACTAAACCAAAGCATGCACATGCATACACATGTACACACACAAATAAAAAAGTATTGGAATGCAGCTTGTCAAGGGCAACTATAGCTGTAGCAAAATCCAATAATAATAGTAATAATAATAATAATAATAATAATAATAACAACAACAACAACAACAACAACAACAATAATAATGTTGGAAGGGACCTTGGAGGTCATCTAGTCCAACTCCCTGCTCAGGCAGGAAACCCTATACCATTTCAGAGAAATGGCTGTCCAGTCTCTTCTTAAAAACTTCCTGTGTTGGAGCATTCACAGCTTCTGGAGGCAGGTTGTTCCACTGATTAATTGTTCTAACATTAAAACAAGCTAAAGCTAATATGGAAAGACAGATATTGCCACATTGAATCTTTTCTTGGAAAAACATTTTCAAACACCTGTCTGTGTTTTTGTCATGATCTTCAGGTACTGAACACCCTTAAGCCACTGAAAACCAATGGAATAGATTATTTCCATATTAACAAGATTTTTGATTCTACTATAATCACACTTTATACTTATACTATACTCATTGAGAACCAGTTTGGTGAGTGGATAAGGTTCTGACCTAGAAACCAGCAGACTGTGAATTCTAGTCCAGGCTGAGGCATGAAACCCGGCTGGGTAACTTTGGGCCAGTCACTCTCTCTCAGCTTAACTGGCCTCACAGGGTGGTTGCTGTGGGGGAAACAGGAGGAAGAAGGAATATTATATCGGTTTGCCACCTTGAATTATTTATTAAAAACACAATAAAGGTGGGAGAAAAGGGTAATAAATAAATAAATAAATAAATAATAGTTGAATTGTTTTAATGTTTTAGTTCTGGAGACTAAACAAATACATACAGTTTTAATCATGAATGTTAGAATACAGGGAAATGTAAACATAAAAAGAAAAGCTCAGATAAAAAAATGGAGGAAAAAAAAGACTCCCTAAATATATTTCAACTAAATAAACCTATTGATATCCTTATTAACTATGTGCAGTCAACGATATATATATATAGAATAGAGCTGGAAAGGACCTTGGAGGTCTTCTAGTCCAGTCCCCCCACTCAAGCAGGAGAACCTATACCATCTCAGACAAGTGACTGTCTAGTCTCTTCTTAAAAAACTCCAGTGATGGAGCGCCCACGATCTCTAGGGGTAAGCTGTTCCATTGGTTGATTGTCCTCACTGTCAGGAAGTTTCTCCTTAATTCCAGGTTGCTTCTCTCTTTGGTTAGTTTCCAACCATTGTTTCTTGTCCTTCCCTCTGGTGCTTTGGTGAATAATGTGACCCCCTCTTCTTTGGGGCAGCCCCTCAAATACTGGAATACTGCTATCACGTCTCCCCTATTTCTTCTTTTCTTTAGACTAGCCAAACCCAAGTCCCGCAGCCGTTCTTCATATGTTTTAGTCTCCAGGCCTTTGATCATCTTAGTTGCTCTTCTCTGAATTTTTTCCAAACTCTCAACATCTTTTTTGTGATATGGTGACCAAAACTGGCTGCAGTATTCCAGGTGTGGTCTTATAAAGGTGTGGTTTTGTAAAGCGGTACTAATACTTCACGTGATCTTGATTCTATGCCAGTAAACATGAAGTTGGTTTTTTCTCAATAAATATAGAGTGAGCTACATTTCATATGCCTTGTTTCCGTACAGGGCTTTTACTGTAAGATCATCCTGCCTTACTCACTGGGGAGAGGTCTGGAGATTGTCACCTTACATGCACAATCTTCCCATGCTTGGATTCAAGTGGAGACAATAGAAAGTGCTCTGTTTTCTGCAGCATCACGGGTTTTTTTTTTTCTTTTTTAGTTCAGAAACATAAAGGGACTGATTATTAATTAAGCTTTCGGACACTGTCCAAAACTAGTTGGTGTAACTTGTAAAACCAGAGCATTCGCAAATAATCCTGGATATAAAAGCCAGAAAGGAAGAGGAGAACGCCTGCTCTCTCTGTACTAACACAGCTAGCATTTTTGATCACTGTCTATGCAAGCTGAGTTGGTGGAGAGCTTTTCATCTTCATCTGAAGGCTCTATCTCTATAGTTGTTTTTTCAATGAGAAGGGGAAGATAGTTGGACAATAGTTTTCCCATGAAAAAGTGAAATCTATCTAGCAGGCAAGAAAACATTGAGAGACCTGTCCCACGCTCCCAGAATCCGGCATCACTCTGAAAAGGATTAAGACTTAAATAGGTCACCGACAACCTAAGCCTCCTCTTCTAACCTTAGAAACATCCCATCCTAGCATCAACCTCCAACTTCATAGATGACCCCCTCAACCCTGCAGTTTTTCCTATTGCTGTGGCATAAAACAGCCACAAGCCTTTTAAGAATTACTACCAGCATCTCTCAAGGGTGAAACCATTGGAATACCATATTTTGCTAACCTTTAAAAGACCTCAGTTGTCTGCACAGCCAGCTCTTTATAAGCCTAATTGCTACTTGCTGCAATTCACTGGAAAGTGAATTCACTTGTTTTGTCCAATATTATCTAACTAGGGTTTCACCAATGCCAACCTTACTAGTCTGGAGCTTAATTCGGAACTGTTTGATTTAAATTAAGAAGGAAGAGGTGGGAGTCCCAGGTTACCAGACTAGTGCTTGAGTGCACAGATGCTGCAGGTGTGTGTGTGTGTGTTCTGGGTAGCAGCTACGGAGTTCAGGCAGATGCATAATTGCCATGGGAGAGATATGCCACAGGCAGACACTATGAAAAGTGGATGGATGGGTGAAAAAGCAGCAGGAAAAGAAGTTACTTCTGATTTCCTGCCAACTTTGAAGCAATAATCTGAAAAAAATAATTGCATGATATTGTGTCTTTTCTTTTGAAATAGGATTTAATATTGTCTTAAAACAGAAACTATCCTTTTACCTTCAGAAAACTGAATTGAAGTGTTTTCATAAACTCTTGAATATTTCTTTATTTCCAATTGTCTCACGGAAGTATTTCATAATTATATGAGCGGATTCTTTCAAATTTTATAGCAGCAACCAGATTTTCCTTTTATAGCTCAGATTTATTTTTATATTTAATTAATATAACCTTTCTGTCTCATGCCAGATTCTTAACAATTTCCGATACGACTTAATGTCTTTCCCCTTTTTTTATTAACAGTTTTCTCAGATGTATCAGATGTTTCCAGATTTGGTCTTTTTCTTAGGATGAATTAACATTTGCATTGTTTACAAAGCTGTTTTGCTTAAATAAGATTCAAGATGGTATTTGGGAACACCCACGTTGCCCTCTCAAGCAGCAAGGATAACAATTTACCATATAGTTGGAGAAAGTTTTCATCTTTTCTTCAAGTGAATTTTGTTCCCATGTGTTTTATTGTTTCATCCATTTGTTCTGCCCTCCTGGTGTTCAATATTAAGGCTAAAAAAAATGAAGTGATATCAAGATTAGCGTTAATGATTTTACTTCATGTGCATTTATTACAAGTGGTGAATGAGCTTCACATTGTTTCTCACATTGTTAAAGCATTTTGTGGTAAAGTCAAATGTCCTAATAATAGGGACAATTCCATACATGTAAAATCGCAACTAACAACACTACCTTGTTTCATTAATATATTGTTCTATGGTATGCAGCCATTAATGTCGGAACGAATCAGCTCAAGAGACTAGCTTTAAGAAGTGGCCTTTCAAATTAAAAAGTGCACTCTCATTCAGGCACATTTTTTTGTATTTTAAAAATAGATACTTTTTTTAATGAATTATGCTCAATGCTAGGGAAAGATGCAACTCAAAAACACTACCCATAATACAGATAACACAAACCTTGGAAAGATGAAAAATATATTGATTAAATGTTCCCGGATGGAAGGGTTTATCTTTGTACTATTGTTTTTGTTCTTTCCCCTTCCTATTTTACTTAACCACTGAAAGATGAAAAATTTACTTTAAAAAAAAAAAAAAAGTAAATATTCTAAAAATATGCTATGTAACCTTTAAATTGTTTTAAAAGGAATATTTTTTCTTATAAATAGCTGCCCTTAATTCAAAACTCAGAGAAACTGGAGTGGTTTAAATACTATTTTGACTCAATCTGAAACATAACAGTTGCTCTTTAAAAATCTCTGGCGTCTACTCAAGTTTATTTAAGTTCAGCCTGCACATTTATTTCTAGTCTGTTATATAAACAGTTCATTTTCAATCATCTGTTTAAGTTTCCTGATGTTTCTGGTCATGTGCAGAGTGCTTTTCCCCAAAGCTGGGTGGGTGATAGATGAATCCATAGCAATCAATAGGTTAATACTGTACGTAGATGAATCAATAGCGATCTGGAATTATTAGTCCAAATAGAAATTACCAACTCCAAATTAAAAGAGCAGATAGTCATTCAACCATTACCTTTCTGATTATTGCTATCTGATTAGTGTTATTTCAAAACACTCTGACTGGCAGTAGTTTTTCCTCCCCAACATTTAATTAAAACTTCCTTTCCAGTAACTTCAACCATTATTTTTTGGTTTGCCATCTGGGATAACAAAAAATAAGTCTGAACCTACTTCTCTGCACCATCTTTTTAAATGTTTAAAATAACTGCCATTATATCCCACTCCAAACATATCTACCTTTTTTTCAATCATTCGTTTGTGATTTTAAAACCCTACTTTTTCTGTAGGCTCAGGCTGATTTTGCGACCTACAACCTTGTAATTATCAGCCTGGACATTGTATAGAACCAAAAATACAAAGTACCCATGCAATACAACCAAGCAATTTAATTGTGATCATCAACAGTTAAACTTTTAATATTCCAGTTGGTGTTTCTAAACAACCAGCTAGATTATCTGGTTGTCTTCTACTAGATACTTGTAGATATCAGGAGTTAAGCAAAAAATGGAGATAATACCATAAGAGTCCGTTTGATGTAGTGATTAAGGCACCAGGCTAGAAAGCGAGAGATCATGAGTTCAAGTCCCACCTTAGGCATAAAAGCCTTCTCAATGACTTTGAGCCAATCTCTCTCTCTCTCTCTCTCAGCCCAACCCACCTCACAGGGTTGTTATTGTGCGGAAAATAGGAGGAGGAAGGTGTGTTGGATAAGTATGCTGCCTTGAGTTACTTGTAAAAATAATAAAGGCAGGATGCAAATAAATAAATATAGTAAACAAAATAAAGCTGTTTTCTATACTATACATTTTGCTTCAGGTAGATATAAATCATGACTTCTTAAACAAGCATTAGATCATTGGAAATGAATGGCTTATGCATTCAAATAAATGATAAAATAATCATCATAATAAACCTTATTTCCTTTGCTTACCCAGCACCATAAACATAATTAAGCTATGGATTATGAGTCTCGGTGACTGGATTCGTGATCATGCTAATCCCAAAATACCCAACACAATAATTTTATTATGACTTGGCACAATACGTAAACATTGACAATCAGGTTCTCCATGTCAAAGTTGCTGTTTCCAGTCATTTATATAAAATTGCATATATCTACAACATAAAACATAAAACAAACCATGCCAAGATAATTTTGTCAAATGCTGTGAAATTTCCAAAAATATTTCTAATCTCTGTAGGACTTTTTTTTCCAGATCTTGATGAATGGGCATTAGTTGGCCAGTATCTGTAATACAAATGCAAGCAAGTGTTCTGTAAAAAAAACAATGTTCTAAAAAAATATAGAATAACAGAATAACAGAGTTGGAAGGGAACTTGGAGGTCTTCTATCTAGTCCAATCCCCTGCTCAAGCAGGAGACTTTATACTATTTCAGACAAATGGTTGTCCATTTTCTTCTTAAAAACCTCCAGTGTTGGAGCACCCACACCTTCTGAAAACAAGTCATTCCATTGATTAACTGTTCTGTCAGGAAATTTCTCCTTAGTTCTAGGTTGATTCTCTCCCTGATTAGTTTCCATCCATTGCTTCTTGTCTTGCCTTCTGGTGCTTTGGAGAAGAAAAAAAACCTGTACTATGTACAAAAAAAAATACTTTGGAGAAAAAATACTGTAGTTCTTTTCAAGTTTATTTGTATTGATTTATGTGGCCACACATCTCACAAAGTCCAGAAGAGACTGGACAGCCATTTGTCTGAAATGGTATAGGGTTTCCTGCCTGAGCAGGGGGTTGGACTAGATGACCTCCAAGGTACCTTCCAACTTTTTATTTTATTATTATTATTATTATTATTATTATTATTATTATTATTATTATTATTATTATTATTATTATTATTATTAAATGTGACTCTGGGCAATTGACAAAGATTAAAAAATATAAACATTTACAATATAAAAATACATTCCACAACCAGCTGCAACACAAAGGGACTGCTGAAGACATCATACACCAATAGTGTGGGCTCTTTTATTCTTTCAACCTCCATGCTTGGGAAAACAACAAATCTTCAGTCTCCTAAAAGGTGAGCAGAGTTAGGCCAATTTAATCTCAGGCACTATGGTATGTTACAGAGAACAGGTGCAGTCCAATGATTAATCATGTCTTTGAATGGAATCGTGAAGCCGGGACTTCCTTGTTGATTTTGCACCCTCTGGAATATCATCCCTCCAGAGCCCGGGTGTCAAACTCGCCACGTCACATGACGTGTTGTGACATATGGCGACTTTTTTCGCATTGCCGGAACTGGGGTGGGCGCGGCCTCTGCATGATGCAACCGGCCCACGGGCCAGCAGTTTGACACCCCTGCTCCAGAGGCTTGTCTGGCCCCAACTCTGCTCTTTCAGAAAAGCTATAAAAACCTGCCTTTTCAAACAAGTTAGAGAAGAAAATGATTTGTGATCTTGATCTTGTGGATGATGTATAATTGATATTTGTACCTACTTTTCTTCCTAATTCACTGCAAGTAGTTTTATACTGCATGTTTTAAGTTAAGTTTAATTTTATATCAGTAGTGGTTTTTGATTTGATTGCTTATAAATCTATATAAATAACGCTCTTTCCCTTTATATGCAGCTGACTCCGTAATAGGATTCTACGGTTACTGATAATTACATTCATTGGTTATTAGACTAAATTCTATTTTTCTGCTAAATTTAATCTATTTGGGGTTAAAGCTTAAATGCCCAGATACAGGACACTTAAAAAATAAACTGTTTTTATTTTGACAGTATAACTGCTGCCCTCTTCTGACACAACTTGCATGATTTGTTTTTTGCACAAATATAGTTTTACATTTTATTTCAATTATTTTGCCATATCTCATGACATGAACTTATACCTTATTATTCCAGCCCAACCTCAAGGTAAAAGTCTTAAATGAAACATGAAATATTTCTGTTTATTTAGGCAGAGTTTAAAAAGGACAGAGAGGAGAAAGGAGATGAATGTTAAATGCTTAATATTCCCCACATTATGAAATGCCAAGAAAGATACTTGGTATTGCTAAAATTGTCTACAGTTGGCTCTAGAGGAATGCTTACTATTTTTTCCATAAGCACTTGGAATAAGTTCCCTTTCTCAGATTTTATTTTGTCTATTTCTTTAAAATTATTCTTGAAAGATTCCCACATAGACCAAAATAACAAAGCTTCAAATACAGAAGCATATTTTTCCTCAGAACCTTTATATTCTAATTGAATAGACAAATTAATTCTAATTACCAAAAGGAAATATTAACATATTTAAAGTACAGTGTGTATAATTATGTATGCATATGCATATACTATATATATGGTGTTCACCATGATAAGCAGATTTACTATAATTTCCCAGAAAATGATAGATATAACAGTCCAAAATAATGTCCAATTCTAATTTAAATATAACATCAACTGTTAACAAGCATCTTTCATTATGAAAGTGAATCTTCAACTTATATATGTCACCAGATTGTTCTTACGTTTTGCTCTTGCTTGTGTCAGCTTTGATGGTGTCCGGCCACCGTGTTCTTTGGTGGCCTGGTTTCCTTCTAAAGCAATTACATTAGGATTTGGCCTATGTACCACTACAGATCAATTTTCTGAAAATCCGTTAATGTTGTTACTTGTTCATTCATCAACTGTGGAAGTGGCATTCCCTAAAGCAAAGATGGAAAAAAATATACATAATTTATCTTTAAGAATTATCTATTTTTCACCAAACGATTAGGATTATTAGAAATTGTATGCCTAAGGACAATGCCTACCAGCTCACTCCTTGAAAAAAGGATTGAAGCTATAATGCTATCCAAGCCAAGAGTTGTATAATCTGTTAACCAAAGAAAGAAAATTCAAAACGCAATAGTCTTTAATTCCTTTTTGTGTAACTTTACAGGATTTAGAATTTACAATAGCTGTTTGGGAAAAGAGAAGCTATGAAGGTGGGAAATGGAAAACAGTCAGCTTGTAGATACTTTTGAGAAAACAAGAAAGAACAGGTTTGTTTCTAACCTTGATTTAAGAAAACACAGCAATTGAAAAAGTTGAGAGTGCTTAAATATGTTACCAAGCCTGTATTTGTAAAATGTCTCTCCATGGTTCTTAACCCAATCGCCAAGCTTACCTCTATGACCAAAACAAGGCCACCAAGAGAAAAAAAAGTTTGACTTGCAGGAATCATGTGTGAATGTAGGAGATATTAAACAGCTTTCCCTCTGCTTATCCATCAGCCCTTCCACAATTAAATGGAATCTTGTAAAACATGTAATCACATAATACAGCATTATCCTGAGATTCAATAGTTTTTATTACCTATTCCAGTTCACACATTTTGTAAGACACTGACCACATGCTCTCTATAGAAAGTAGACTTCCTGGATGCTTATATAATTAACATAGCATAATTCAAAGACTCCATTATAAGGCTGATAGTAAATATTCAGTTATGTCTTCATTTCTATTTTACTTTTCTTCTAAGTTAAAGTTTTACTTTTGACCTAAATGTCTTAATGTCTAAATATATTAAAATACTTGCTTACCTAAAATATAATTCTGAATTTCTTTGTAGAACTAAGGCTGTGGACTCTCAGTAGCTACTACTGTATACAGATGATTCCCAATGGAAAACTTTAAATATTTCCAGTCACAAATCCTTATTAGCTATTCCTTTTTTTCCACCCTTAGCAGAATTCTGATGGCAAGAAGTACTGTTTGAAAAATAGATAGGCTGCAAATATATTAACATTTGAATCTGATCAAACATTGTGAGGCAGGTAGGATGATGGCCAGCAATTGTTTTAAGAGCACCTTAAATCTGTATTTTAATCAGTTGAATATAAAGTCATTAACCATTAACCAAATATTCTGGTTACTATACTGGCTATAAACAGAATTGAGGGGGCCTTGGTGCTTTCTGAGCTTGGTTGTTTTCTCCCAGATGTTTTATCACCCAAACTATCATAGGCATAACATCATCAGTGCTACTAAGGAGTGGGGCTTGCTCAGCTTATATTCTAATGCTCGTGTTGGTGGGAGTGGTCTTGGAGATTCTTTGGTTGGTCTGTCTACTGTTAGCTTGTTTGGCAGTTCCTTGAATGGGATATTTTTTTATTTCTTGATTGTTTGTTTGATGTTAATCTTGGAGTTAATCTATGCTTGCTGGTGTGGAGGTGTTTTGGTCTTTTTGTCCTTTGAATCTTCATATCTGATTAATTCACTTAATTATTTAATAATTACTCATTTTTTTGAACATGGGAAAACCACTTTAATCACACTGTATTATTCACTTGGGCTACTAATTAGAATGAAAAAGGTCCAAATAGCCACTAGATGCCTGCAAAGCATTAAGAGTTTTCTATATATTTGTGCAGCTCACATATTCTATTATCTACAAGTCTTTTTGCAGAGGCTAATTAGACAACAATCCAATTTTCCAACATTTGAATTGAAATGAACTGAATACTTTATTTGACCAAGTGTGAATAGATACACAAGGAATTTGTCTCCCATATAAAAGCACTTAGTGTATATGCAAAGCAACAGAATAATAATAATACTAGTAAAATGGGGAGCAAAGACAACCAGAAGGATAAATAATAATTTAATACTACCAATTAATAATAATACTACAGCCACACAACATGGATTAATAATTTCAAGATACAAATAGGGATATGATGTACTACATAATTCCTATCAGAGATTAGTTTTTGAGCAACTACCACTTTTTTCAAGTATTAGTGAGGCCTCAAAAGTGCTTTTTCACGAGGCAATTGGACTTTCTTTTTTCTCTTTGAAAAAATCTTTCCATTCCCCACCATCCAGTCAAAGCTGAAGAAGCTTCTTGGATGAGAAGTGAAACGTCTTCAAAGAGAAAAAAGAAAGTCCAGTTGCCTCGTGAAAAAGCATCTTTGGGACAACCATGACCTGGATGACTGAGAATCTCCATGGATATTAGTGAGGGCTTTAATCTTGCAACTGCAGTAAGCAATCCTACACAGCTTTGGAAGCAATATGTGAAGCACATTGATCAAAAGGATTTTTATTGATCAACTGCTCCACCAACAAAGTCTGCTATTTTAACTCCCAACAAATGCAGAATTTACAAACAATAGAGTTTAGAATGGAATAGAACTGGAAGAGACCTTGGAGGTCTTCTAGTCCAGCCCCCCCACTCAAGCAGGAGAACCTAAACCATCTCAGGCAGGTGACTGTCTAGCCTCTTTTTAAAAATCTCCAGTGATGGAGCGCCCACGATTTCTGAAGGCAAGCTGTTCCACTGGTTAATTGTCCTCACTGTTAGGAATTTTCTCCTTAATTCCAGGTTGCTTCTCTCTTTGGTTAGTTTCCAACCATAGTTTCTTGTCCTGCCCTCTAGTGCTTTGGTGAATAACATGACCCCCTCTTCTTTGTGGCAGCCCCTCAAATACTGGAATGCTGCTATCATGTCTCCCCTATTTCTTCTTTTCTTTAGACTAGCCAAACCCAAGTCCCGTAGCCATTCTTCATATGTTTTAGTCTCCAGGCCTTTGATCATCTTAGTTGTTCTTCTCTGAACGTTTTCCATAGTAGTAGTAGTAGTAGTAGTA
>NW_015387477.1:37665-72654 GCF_001527695.2 Protobothrops mucrosquamatus | reverse complement strand
TTAATACGTTGTGTGATTTTGATTCTATGCCTCTGTTTATACAACCCAAGATTGTATTAGCTTTTTTGGTTGCTGCTGCACACTGCTGGCTCATAGTCAAGTGATCGTCCACTAGAACTCCAAGGTCCCTCTCACCTAATCTGTATTTGTACCTTTGGTTTTTCCTGCCTAAATATAAAACTTTGTTTTTCTCCACATTAAAACTCATTTTGTTGGATAGGGCCCATTGTTCAAATTTGTCAAGATCTTTTTGGATCCGAGTTTGTCTTCTGGGGTGTTGGCTACTCCTGCCAGTTTGGTGTCATCTGCAAATTTGATGAGTTCCCCTTCAATTCCCTCATCTAAGTCATTGATGAAGATATTGAAGAGTATTGGGCCTAGGACGGAACCTTGTGGTACCCCACTGCTTACTTCTCTCCACTCTCTACTCATTGAGTTTGTTAGCCAGCTACAGATCCATCTGGTGGTGATGTTGTCTATTCCACCTTTTCCTAGCTTACCAAGGAATAGGTTGTGGTCTACCTTGTCAAGTATCTTACTAAAATCTAAGTGTACTACATCCACTGCGTTTCGCTGGTCTACTAGTTTAGTCACTTTATTGAAGAATGAGATGAAGTTGGTTTTTAACATACCCGTGCTGGCTACTAGTTATGACTTTGTTTGCTTCTAGTTGTTCACAGAACTGGTTTTTTATCATCTTTTCTAGGATCTTCCCAGGTATTGATGTTAAACTGATTGGTCTGTAGTTTCCTGGATCCGGTTTTTTTCCCTTTCTTGAAGATGGGGACATCAGCCCTTTTCCAGTCCTCAGGTACTTCCTCAGTGCTCCAGGATTTATGAAAGATGTAGTGCAACAGTTCTGAGATAACATCTGCCAGCTCTTTCAGAACTCTGGGATGTAGTCTGTCGGGTCCTGGTGATTTATATTCATTGAGGTTGGATAGGTGTTTCCTTACCTTTTTCTTGCTTATTTTAATTTTTGTTTCTAGTATGTCCTTTGCAGTGGTTTTTTTTGGGTGTGTTGGGCTATACTTTCTTTTTGTGTGAAGACTGATGCAAAGTATGAGTTAAGCAGTTCTGCTTTCTCCCTGTTGCCTGTTATTTCCTTGCCATCTTCTCTCTTTAGTGGGCCTAGTTTCCTTGATTTCTTTCTTGTTAATATGTTGGAAGAAACTTTTTTTATTGTCTTTGATTTCCATTGCAAGTCTTTGTTAGTTCTGAGCCGTTGCTTTCCTGACTTCATCTTTGCATGTTCTGGCTGTCTGCTGATAATCAGCTTTAGTTATGTGCCCCCCTTTCCATTTTTTTGTATTTGTCCTTTTTCCGAGTACATTTTTCCATTTTTGTGAGGTGCAGCCCATCCCTTGCCAAGAGTCCTTTGTGTAGGAAATGCAGTCTATGATCCAGGAAACCAAAGTTTTCTTGGCAACACCAACCCTTTAGCCAATGGTTTATTTCTAGAATTCTTTTTTTTCCTCAATGACTGTTGGCCTTTTGTTGGGAGTATGGATGAAAATACTACTTGTGCTCCTAGCTTCTTAACTTTACTGCCTAGTTGTTTGTAATCTCTCACTATTGTACTCAGGTTCGTTTGATTCATTCAATGTTTTTTGAATCATTGTGTAGATTTTTCTCATAAGCAACTTTGTGGAAGAGTGCACCATTTATACATGGGAACATATTGTTATTTACATTAAGATGACTAATCCAAAGTTTACAAGTTATTCTAAAACACAGCTTTTGTTTTTAAATTAATTTTAGGGTCCCTTTCATCTACTCAATCAGCAAATTACAAGACGCAGTACTGTGGGGGAAATAATACCTTCGTAAGGGGATTAGCAATGTCTAATTTCTAGTAATTAAGTTTTTTATTTTATTTTTTTTAGTTATTCTCAAAGCTTCCTCGTCGTATTCTCAGCTAGCGCTGTAGAGACTGAGCTATATCGACTCTTCCTTTTTAAACAGCTAATTAAACATATTCAGGCGAAATACTCCATCTCTCTCTCTCTCTCTCTTTGACAAGGAGGGGGGGTGTAAATATTTACAGATAAACCCCATCTCTTCTGCATAATATGCGAATCGTTTTCTAAAAGGTTGCTACTCCTGAGAAGGAGAAGAGCCATTCCCTCAAGGACCCCGCTCGTCGACTGCTGCCCAGCGAAGCAGGAGGAGATCGAGGAGGGAAAAGAACCTGCCCGTCGCTTCTTCCCCCCCCCCCTCCGGCTCGTCGCCCTCTTTCGCGTCGCCTTCCGCGCATGCTTCCGAGGTTAAGGCTCGACAGCGCCTGCGCGGAGGGCGACGGCGGTGGGGGCTGTTGGTCAGACGGCCGCTCGGGCGGGAGGCTGGCGGCGTGGGGTGTTAAGAGGCTGAAGCGATTTCCCCCGTAGCTGGAGCGGCGGCACTGCCACTCGCCACCATGTCTCGGGGCTCGATTGAGATCCCCCTCCGGGATACCGACGAGGTGAGTTGGTGCGGGGCGTCTCCCTGGGCTCGCTGCCGGTGGGGTCCGTGTTTGTCTTACGTCGCTTTGGGGAAAGGCAGGGTAATTGGAGATTCCGCCCGCTTCCCGTGGAGGAGCTTGAAGCAGTCCCCATTGGGCTGCTGGAGAGGGGATGCCAAGTAAATCTGCTGCCACTAATATTTTGTATGCGTGCTTGCATATGGATGCATGTATGGATGCACAGAGCCTGTTTGATCTGGTGGTTAAAAGTCCTGACTTGAGTTCTACTGTTTTAGGCGTCACTTTGAGCCCCTCAACCCAGAGATAAAAGCAATGGTCAGCCACTTCCAAAAATATTATCTAGAAAACTGTATAGATTTGTCCATACAGTGACCAGAAGCCGAGGCAAAACAAACAAACAAAGTGTATACATATTGCCAGCAATACTTTGCAATTGCTGATAAGGTTTTTTTTTGGGGGGGGGGGGGAGGAATAGAGGCATAAATATTTTTATAAGGCACTAAGCCATATGGATCTTGAGTCTGTTTTTATTAGGGTTAACTTTCTTTGGGTACACAAAGGTCACTGCTGTTAACTGTCATTTATCCTAGCTATATGTGCTAGCTATATGTGCAGGTGTGCATATTTGGAGAGTGATTACAAGATTATTTAGGAACTGTCCTGCCTCTAGTAGTACCTAACCAATATTGTTGAGAGCTCAGCAAAGTTCCACCTGTTCACTTCTTGAACAGGAAACTTGAAGACAAGACTGAGATGTAAAAACAAAAAGAATAAGGCTACCAGATCTAGCTATAAAAATCTAGATGACCACTACATGGTAGCAAAAAGTAGGCTTTTAGTGTCTCTTCATTGCCATTGTCTTACTGATCACCTGGCTTTTTGCAGGCTACATATACAGTAATAGCCTTGTTAATAGAATTGTTCAAACCCAATTTTGTATTGTAGAAAAACTACCACGATCTTACCAGGAGTTCCACTGAATTTGGTCACACTTTTAGTTTAGAATTACTGTTACTGTGCAGATGTATCTTAACGTATATTTCTACTTGGTGTCCATAGAAGGAATTATTTCTGCATTGGAAAGTAATCAAATTCTGTGAATGAGCCCTTATGTAGGATGAATGCATGGAAGTCTTACTTTTCTGTGTGCTTTGGAGTAGAAAAGTTGTTCTGAATGAGATGCTGCTGATCTGTAGAACTCCAGAAAAATCCTTTTGAATAATTTTAGTCAAGGAGGGAGCTTAACATATTTTTAGGAAATATATGTAGTGGAAATTACTTTTTGAAAATTGCTTTGTGATCTTATTATATGTGCCCTAATAACTAATAAAATATTGAATTATGAATTTTGTCATTTCATTTTTAGGTCATTGAGCTTGACTTCGATCAGTTACCGGAGGGGGATGAAGTTATAAGCATTTTGAAACAGGAACATACTCAGCTGCACATATGGATTGCCCTAGCGGTCAGTTGCTTATCAGTTTTGCTCTATTTTATTTATACTGTAAGCTCATTCACATTGCAAAGAATTGATTATTTTTGAATTCATTGATAACTTTTTTGACTTAAGGTAATGTAGAAACGAATAGGTACTGTATATATTACTGTTCTTTCATCAAAGTAATCATTTGTGAAAGATTTGAATGGAATATCTGTATTCTTTATTTTAGTAGCAACATTTTTGCAGTGAAGGCCTGCACTTTTTTTAAAAAATGAATGTGGTGAGGTCTTTGGTCTGTTTTGCAGTAGAAAGGGAAGTTCAAGAAATAAACTAGATATATTAAGCAATAAACTTAGTGTATTTACAGTATCCCTTATTTTACCTCCACCTCTCATATGAACAATTGTGCCACTACAACTTGTGCTTTTCCTGTTGAAATTAGCGGCATGATTCGAGGAGGCTCTTACATTCACAGAAATCAAATTGGGTCTGTATGCAGCCCATGGATTGTCCACTCCTGCAAGCATGAGAGATTATTCAGATATACATATACATACATACATACATACATACATACATACATACATACATACATACATACATACAATGGTTTCCATCAACAATGAAAAGGATGACATGTTACAAACAGCCCAGAATTCCGATTTCTTGTCATAATTTATATATATTTGTTTAACTTTATGTGCCATACATATTTTATGGATGCGGTTTTAATAGTGGATTGCTAAATGTATTTTCATTTACTTTTTAGCTGGAATATTACAAACAAGGCAAAACGGAAGACTTTGTGAAACTATTAGAAGCTGCTCGCATAGATGGAAACCTGGATTATAGGGACCATGAAAAAGATCAGATGACTTGCTTAGATACCTTAGCAGCCTACTATGTACAGCAGGCTCGGAAAGAAAAGAACAAAGATAACAAAAAAGAGCTTATTACCCAAGCTACACTGTTGTATACTATGGCTGATAAAATTATCATGTATGATCAGGTAAGATCAGTCAACTAATTACGAAGATACTGGTATGTTTGTCTTAGGATATAGCACACTGAAATAATCTCTCTTGAAGATGAGAGGTTTTCTACTATGTTTCAATTTTCTTTACAAAGATTATTAATGCAGGATATGATAGCATTCAAATAACAAGCTAGGTCACATTGTTCGGTTTATTGTGACGTCCAAAACTGGAGCTTTCACAGGCTTAATGAAGATTTAGATAGAGATGGAAGGCCATTTCCATGCTGGGAATGAAAGAAGGAGGCTAGAAATAACAATTTTCTATTTAGTGACAAGAACTTCTTGCTGAAGTGAAGGCACCTAGTTCTGGCAATCTCTTTTCCCACTGTTATCCAAAAAGTTCAATGTCTCTCCATTGGACCATGGGTCAATACATAGCTTATTGTGTTTATTATGCTTTTGATTGTTTTTTTATGATGGAAAATAATAAAATTTCTTTGGGAAAAAAAATACATAGAATTAGCGAGTCCCAACTTCAATTGTACCTTCAGCTGTGGAAGTCTCTGGGTGATTTTGAGCCAAATACTTTCAATCCATTAATGTTATAGGGTTGTGTCAACAAAATATTGAAGGAGAGAGCCAGCATTAACTTGTGGAGGAAACCTAGGGTATAATCAAAGATGAACAAAAATAACTCAGAGATGTATATTCATACACTATATTGGAGAAATCGTAATAGAGCATATGGATAACATTTATTCTCTGAGTTCCTCAAACATTTTTTCAGTAACAAAAAAAGGTATGAGTGATGTAAAAATACAAAGCATCAGAAAAAAAAATTAGATCAAGAATTTATTGCCGTTACAAACAAGAGCTTTTAAAATCTCTACTAGCTGAAAAAATTACGTTTGGCATGCTGCTGAAAAAGTAGAAGAGGCTCTGGATATTATATAAAGGATTTCTGCCTGTTGGTCACTGTATTGTCTATCATTTGCTATAGAAAAGAAGTGGATGTAAAAGGAGGAGGACAAGGAAACATTTGAAGCAATTAGGCAACACTTCAAAATAATGAATGTAGGAGCAAAGTGTGATTTTGAAACTCCATCAGCATGGTTTGTAGCCATTTCTCCTAGAAATAAAAAATAAGATAATTTCCTGCTTTTGTAGAATCACTTATTGGGAAGAGCCTGTTTCTGCCTTCTGGAGGGTGATAAGATGGATCAAGCAGATGCACAGTTTCATTTTGTACTCAATCAGTCTCCCAATAATATTCCAGCCCTTCTTGGTGAGTCAGTTGTATTTTGTCTTCTGAGAAATAAATGCAGTTTAACAATGTTGAGCCCAGCAGTCCTAAGAGATTGTGATCTGTGGGATATACAAGGGAAATCTGTTTCATCTTGGCATATGGCTTTTCCTGCTGCAGAATCCTGAAGTCCAAAATAAGTCCTCTTTTTTTTGTTAGAAATTATAGTTTATTACTCATTTTGGACCTTGAAAGTAAAGTAGTAAATAAAAGACCCAGGTATCATGACCTTTAATGACTTACCTAGCTTAGATTTTTAGTTGAAATGGGTGGTTTTTCCTATAATTAAAAAATAAAAAAGCAACACTACCTCCCTCTCCAGTACTTAGAGCTTGGCATCACCACATGTAGAATGGGGTCATGACATGCTGCAAACCCTGATACAGCCTTCTTGTTGAAAGAAATTGTGAGACTCAGAGACTCATTTAAGATGATAAAAGTAGGGGAGAGTTCAACAACCAGTTACGTTTTTTTTCTGGCCTTGTGCTATTAATAAATCTAGCGATTTTGAAATGCATCTGCTGCACAACTAATACAAGCAGGATGGTGCCAGTTGGATTAGAGGGAAATGGGGACATGCTTGTCACTTGCGTTTTTTACACCAACTTTTCAGGGAATGACTGTATTATTCTTTTAATACACTTGCTGCTAGTAAATTGTGAACCCCTGACGTCTGTCACAAACTTTAGAGATATTTATCACCTTTTATTGCATCTTTCTAATAGGTAAAGCATGCATTTCGTTCAACAAGAAGGATTACCGGGGTGCCCTTGCCTATTATAAAAAGGCCCTGCGAACTAATCCTGGCTGCCCAGGTAAGAAGCAAAGCATGCATAGTAAAAAGGTAATGGTTAAGGCAGGGGTCTTCAAACTTGGCCCTTTTATGACTTGTGGACTTCAACTCCCAGAATTCCTCAGCCAGGCATACTGGCTGAGGAATTCTGGGAGTTGAAGTCCACAAGTCATAAAAGGGCCAAGTTTGAAGACCCCTGGGTTAAGGTTTCCCTTGCTCAGTTGTGTCTTACTCTAGGGCAGTGGTTCTCAACCTATGGGTCGCGACCCCATTTGGGGTCGATCGACCATTTCACGGGGGTCACCAAACAAGGCTGTCCGCCATTTTTTTTCCCTTTTCCGGCGGGTGCCTTACCTCCCTTGAGCTGGGCCAACTGGTGGTCGGCCTGCTCCATCTCTGCCGCTTGCCAGCTACGCCTCGGCCGGCGCAGGGGGCGGAACCACGCATGCACGGCGCTCCCGGGCAGGGAAAGTCCTCGACTTACGACCAGTTGGGTAGTCCTCGACTTACGACCGGTTTAGTCCTTGACTTACGACCGGTTGGGGGTCGCGGCATTAAAAAGGTTGAGAACCACTGCTCTAGGGGGCAATGCTCATCTCCATTTCCTAGCCAAGGGACCCAGTGTTGTCCAAAGACGCTTCTGTGGTCATGTGGCTGTTATGGCTGTATACAGAGGTACACAGAATGCTGTTATCTTCCCACCAAAGTGGTACCTATTTATTTACTTGCACTTGCATGCTTTTTTGAACTGCAACTCTTAATGAAAACTCAGCATTTTATGTAACAGTGATTTGGGGTTGAGACAGTGACTGCCCCAAGGTCATTCAGCTGGTGTCCTTGGCTTAAGAAAAGAATAGAATCTGTGTTTCTCTGCTTCCTGCCCAGCAACTACTACATATTGGCTACCTAGGGAATTTTTTATCTTTTTTAGAAAATATTTCTGAATCTGCAGCCTTCCTAAAATAGCAGTTTTTGGTGAATCCAACAGAGATTATTACCAGAACTGAGAGCTGCTCTGTGGTTCAGATTTTAGTCATCACTCATAAAAATTACAGAGCTGAAATTAAAAAAAAATGTGGATTTTTGTTAGGGCTATACAGTGCTTTAAATTTGATTACCAAAAATGCCTCTGAATGTATGGGGGTATAAATGTCTTCAACAGCTTAAAGCAGCTGTGCCCTTTCCTAAATTCATGCACTATCCAGAGGAAACTAATTGTGGGTATTTTAGACCTGTGTTTTTGAAATGTATGTTGGAAACTGAACCAGAAGTACTGCACCACTAATCTTTACAGTTTAAATGAGGATTTTGGAGTAGCTCATCTAATTAAGAGTTTTGTATTCTCTGGAGTTCACTTGAGAGAACTTCACATGCATAAATGCCATTTATGCAAATGAACATAGGAACTCTTGAGGAAATATGCCTACTATTGTGTGCAAAGTACTTCAGAGTCATTAATAGATAAGTAATTGAATCTTTAAGAAGGGAATATAAATGACAATGCCAGCACAATGTAATGATCACATCGTTTGTTGGGCTGACTTTGGGAAGACTCAGTTTCAAACCCTCCCCCCAACCCATCAAAGCCCATTGAGTGACTTTGGGCCTTTTGTTCTTTCATCCCAACCTATCTCACAGAGACGAGGGAGGGAGTGCTACGTAGGTCACCATGTTTCCTGAAAGAAATATAATTCATATAAATAAACATTGGAAGTGTGTAATGTTTTTGTCTCCTAGCTGAGGTTCGTCTGGGCATGGGCCATTGCTTTGTAAAGCTGAGCAAGCTAGAGAAAGCTCGCCTGGCATTCAGCAGGGCGCTGGAACTCAATTCCAAATGCGTGGGGGCTTTAGTTGGATTGGCTGTTCTGGAACTAAATAACAAAGAGGTGAGTGAGTTCAACGTAAAATGGTAGCGTCCCAAGACCCTGTGATGCTATAGTCATTTTTTTGGGTGGCAGGAGGGCAACCATGGACATTTCACAATTTGAAATAAAAATCTGATTCTTTCTTTAACAAATGTATAGCTGCTTTAATTTTGAAGAAACAATTACTGAATAAATCATTTAAAATAGAAGTAATGGGACCAGAAAAAAACCTGATGATTTTATACAGATTGCCAGTATATGTTTAAACGTCTGCAGATTTGTGATGTTGCGGCAGTTTATCTTAGACTGGCTTTTCTATCAGCATCACAGGAACACAGAGGAATGAATGTAGTCACACAGATTTTGTTACATAGGCCTGAAATAGAGCACCAACTAAAATCTGTCCAAAGTCGAGTCTGTTAACCTATAAATTTTGATGGTTATAAAATAATGAGGTCAGGCTTGCTAACATTTACTAATAAAAGCGCAGCTCAAGCTGAAAAAATGGCTCCCAAGTTCATGCTAACTTATTTATTTTTAAAACAGTACCAGCAAAAGCCATTACCTAGCAACATGGTTTAGTATGACAAAGATTAGTTGCATTGCACTTAATCTTGGGCTTGTGCACTCCTCTGCCTACTATCACAGCCGTGAAAAATCAACTTTTTCCATTTGAATCACATACAGCTGCTCTGAAGGCAGATTTCTCATATAGCAGAATTTTCTTATTTTTTTAGCTGTTATTCTTCTAATTGATATACCATTATCAGTCTAACCTCATTCATCTTCATAGCGTATTTGTGAAACAAGCTGTTTTTTCTGCTGGGAATGGCACCCATCCACATGGGCAATCAAGCTTGTAGCCAGGATTCTGAAACCAATTTTAAAAATCACAGACCGTGAATTTTTAAAGACAATGACTAGGAATTTAACATGCATTTCAATATGAATAACAACTATCAATATTCATTTCAGGCGGATTCCATCAAAAATGGTGTCCAGTTACTCTCTAGAGCTTACACAATTGATCCTAGTAACCCTATGGTATTAAATCACTTGGCAAATCACTTCTTCTTTAAAAAGGTAAGACAACAAGGGTGTGTTTTGAGTTACAGTATGCTGCTAGCTGAAATTGTTCCGGCTGTTTCATAACATCAAACTAAATGGCAATATAAAGTAAGTCTCATGGAAAAGATTCTGATTCTATCAAATAAGAATAGATACGAATAATTATGTTTCAGTGTTGCATTTTAAATTTATAAAGTAAGCTATTCAGAATTGCCTAAAGTCAATCTTATTTTTCATCATTCCAATTGTGGAATGGAGTTGCAAAGAGAGGGGGAGGGAGAGAGAAAGAGAGAGAGAAAGAGAGAGGAGACTTTAAGGGTTAGGGATGTACAGGCAGCATTATCTTCAGGAAATTATAAATTAATGCACTTGTAACAAATGGGCAATCTAAGATTTTTAAGAGCTTGAATTTCAGTCTATACCGTAAACCATGGGTGTCCAACCTTTTGGCTTGCCTGGGCCACGTTGAGTGAAGAGGAGTTTTTCTTAAGACTACATATAAAATATATAATTAATGTATATAAATATCAAACTTCCTTTATATTTTATATTTTTATTATATCTTGTGTGGCATTACTAACTGTCCAGGGCCACATGTGACCCATGGGCTGTGAGTTGGACACATCTGTGTTACACTACTATACTATATTATACTATACAATACTATAAGAACATTATTATGATAGTCTTATTTTCTTTATACAGGATTATGGTAAGGTCCAACATTTGGCGCTTCATGCTTTTCACAATACAGAAGTAGAAGCAATGCAGGCAGAGAGTTGCTACCAGCTGGCCAGATCTTTTCACGTTCAGGTATATTATGCCTTACATACCGTTCTTTCTGCTTTGCAATCTTATTTTCCTAAGAGTTTTCAAAGTTTAAATGCCTTTTCTTCCTTATCTTTTTATTAGGAAGATTATGATCAAGCTTTCCAATATTACTACCAAGCCACACAGTTTGCCTCTTCATCTTTTGTACTGCCATTTTTTGGGCTGGGTCAAATGTACATTTACCGAGGAGACAAAGAAAATGCATCACAATGCTTTGAAAAAGTTTTGAAAGCCTACCCTAACAATTATGAGACCATGAAAATCCTTGGATCTCTCTATGCTGCTTCAGAAGATCAAGACAAACGAGATATTGCAAAGGTACAGTAAGCCTCAAGAGATAAGAGTAAAATTATAATCCATCACTCTTTTGTTTTAGGGTGAAACCATCACGCTCAGTGACAGTTATTTTTGAGAAATGCATGTACAATTGATATTTAATTAGTACTGCCTGTAGACTTGGTATATATTAGGAGGGATTTTCCTGTCATGGTTAAAATTCAGGGGTATTTGGAATTTGTTTTTAAAAAGGAAACATTTGCTTAGAAACAGCAAATGCTACATTACGTGTAAAAGTGATTATAGAATGCTAAATTTTAGACACTGCATACAATTCTTAACTTAGGACTATTCATTTAACAACTGTTCAAAGTTACAACAGCCTCAGAAGGGTATTTATTATGTGGCACTTTTCCAGGGAAATTTTAAATCAATTATATAAAGTAACGAGTTGCCTTTTTTTTAATAGGGTCATTTAAAGAAGGTGACAGAACAGTATCCAGATGATGTGGAAGCTTGGATTGAGCTAGCCCAAATCCTTGAGCAGACAGATATACAGGTATATAAAAGGTGGGTTAAAGTACACTTGTTTCATACTGAACAATTACACATTGCACTAAATCCTTCCACTGTCTCTAAATGTATAGGGTGCTCTTTCAGCCTATGGCACAGCAACACGAATACTTCAGGAAAAAGTACAAGCTGATGTTCCCCCAGAAATTTTAAATAATGTGGGCGCTCTCCACTTCAGACTTGGAAACTTGGGAGAAGCAAAGGTAAGAATCTCAACTTTCCAACCACTATTACTGTTTGTATGCAATACATTTATAACTTGGCTCTGTGTGTGTAAATATGTGTGTGCCTATGTGTATGTATAGTGTATGTACACACGTGTATAAATGCACACCTTTTTTTCTTATACTTGCATTTAGAAATATTTTTTGGCATCTCTGGATAGAGCTAAAGCAGAAGCTGAACATGATGAACATTACTACAATGCAATTTCAGTGACAACATCGTACAACTTAGCCAGATTATATGAAGCAATGTGTGAATTTCACGAAGCAGAGAAACTATACAAAAACATCCTAAGGGAACATCCAAATTATGTTGATTGTAAGAAATCTTGTTGCAATCTTTAAATTGAAAATAGCTGCACGTGTTTATCTTCAAACTGTTATAAACTATATTATCTCACGGATCTGTGCATTGAGTTATCCAAAATAATTTATCCACTACTTTTCCTTTAGTTCATATATCATTGGGTAGGGTAGGATCCCACTGCCTTGAAGCAAATGGTGGTATGTTACAAAGCCACTGCTTGACCGAACAGCCTTGGATAATTTCAGGCCAATCTCATGTGTCTCTTTTAAGAATGGTTGTAGAGAAGGTGGTTGGGGTGTAGTGCCACAGATTCCTGGAATAAGCATTTTCAGGCTGGCTTTTGTTCTGGGTATAGTGCTAAGATGGCAGTGAATGCACTTTTGAATGACCTCTGGTGGCCCTGAAATGGGAATGGTACAGCTATGATGGCCTTGCATGATCTGTGCATTTCAATACCACCAATCACGGTGCCCTTTTATAATGGCTCCAAGAGGTAGGGAATGAGGGGTGTGGTGGTTCTCCTTTCTCTATGGTCAGTTCCACTCAGTGTTAATAAGGGGTAAAGTATCAAGCCAAAAATTCCTGCTTGCAGGAGCTTTATGGTTACACTATCAGCTACATGAAACCATTGGATAAGCTTACTCAGTGGCATGGTATCTTGTCTCATCAATATGTTGATAATATCCAACAGCTCAACGTTTGGCTGACCACGTGATGCTGAAAAGTTCTGTTGTAGGGCCTGGAGGCTTTAGGATCTGGATGGAAAGGAACTGGCTTAGACTTGATGCTAGCAAGATTTTTAAAAAATTGATTAATAAAATTTAGAAAATCAGGAAAATACTGCCATATGCTACCATAGCCAGTAAAATACTGCCATTATAAGCCAAAGTCCCACAATTTCCCCCTCTTTAAATCCAAACATGCAAAGTATATGCAGTTGTTTTAAAAGAGGAAATCTAATAGAAAAATGCGAAGATTGCATTGTTTGATATCTTTATAGACTCACTTATGTGAGCTTCTGAAGCTTCTTGTGTTTGACTTGAGTAGCATTAGGAAGACTTGCTGCTATAACAGATGGGCATTTTATTGTTCCTTTTAATTTGACATCTAAGTGACTAGCATCCTTGTGTGATCCTTTCTAACCTCTAATATAGCTGATGGTTGGCACTATAATTAATCTGTTCTTCTTTTGTCCCAATCTAGTGCAGTAGTAATATCGCAAAAGTCTTGATAGAGCAAATATGCATCATTCAAAGCGCTTATTGAACAAGGTATTGAGTTCTGGAAATGAGTCTTTGATAATTAAAATCTGTCCCCCTTTATTTAGGCTATCTGCGCTTAGGAGCTATGGCTAGAGATAAAGGAAACTTTTATGAAGCTTCTGACTGGTTTAAAGAAGCACTTCAAATCAATCAGGTCAGTAAGAATTTGCCATCATCTAGAAAGCAATTTTACAGCTGAGGCCATGCATTCTAAAGGTTTTCTATGGCCAGTTAACAAATCATTGTTAACTATTTTTTTAAACAAAGATCATATAACCTAATAAAGATACATTACTTCATTGCTGGCTTTGAAATTTTCGTAATGTATTTTTGTATGAGTACCGGTAGTTGGGAATATCTCTCGGAATACTATCAGCATCTATTGTGGAATTTTCTCCCCTTAAACTTTCCCAAAATTTGAATTTTAGCTTTTCCAAAATTTGAATTTTAGCAAAGTTCGCTAAAATTCTTAAAGCTTTTATGGGGTGCCCTTTGGAGCTGAGGAGAGGTGGATCTTTTTGAACTATTAGTATTTCTTATTATACTTAAGTTGAGTTTTAGTGTATTGGAATATTATTTCAGGACCATCCTGATGCTTGGTCCCTGATTGGCAACCTTCACCTGGCCAAGCAAGAATGGGGACCAGGACAGAAGAAATTTGAACGAATATTGAAACAACCATCAACACAGAATGACACTTACTCTATGTTGGCCTTGGGCAATGTCTGGTTGCAGACTCTACACCAACCCACCAGAGACAGAGAGAAGGTAAACACTCTGCATGTTTACATTGTCTTTTTTGCAGCACTGCATTTTGTCTAATCCTGATTTTCAAATCTACAAACTGCTGGAAAAATGGATTTCCCTTCCTCCAGCCTTCCTAAATAGGAGAGAGGAAGTCTCCATGCTGAAATGGAATTTTTCTTACATAATATACAATTACAGGTTGATCTTATCAATCACCCCTTACTGTTTATGTACTATGAATTTTTATGGTACCCTTGAACAACAACAAGGAGTTAAGACTTTTAACAAAACTGGCCTAAAATGGAAATCTTAAAAGAAATGAGAGCATAGAAAGTTCTTCTCCCTCTTTTACATTAGCTTTATATTGATTGTGGGATCCATGAATTTGTTTTAATATATTTTAACATTTCTTTAGGGTACAGAAAAGTTATTAAAACATTTTAATTAATATGGTAAATACATCTAGTCCTCAACTTATAACCACCACAGGGACCAGAATTTCCATTGCTGAGCAAGGCAGTTAAAGCAAGTGAGTTCTCCACGATTTTACCACCTTTTCTGCCATAGTTGTTAAGCAAATCGGTGGGGTTGTTAAGTGAATCATGCGGTTATTGAGCAAATCCGACTTCCCCTATTGACTTACCTTGTCAGAAGCCGGCTGGGAAGGTCACAAATGGTGATCACATGACCCCGGGAGGCTGCAAGTTGTTGTAAATACATGCCAATTGGCCAGGCGTCCAAATTTTGATCACGTGGCTGTGGGATTGCAGCGATGGTCGTTAAGGGCAGGGACCACTTGTAAATCATTCTCTTCAATGCCGCTGTAGCTTGGAAAGGTCACTAAACGAATGGTTATAAGTCAAGGACTACCTGTGTTCATTTTCTTGAGAGTTCACATCTCCCTTTTGTAGGAGAAACGTCACCAAGATCGCGCCCTAGCCATCTACAAACAGGTCCTCCGGAATGACCCCAAGAATTTGTATGCTGCTAATGGCATAGGTAGTAAGATTTCTTGTCTCAAGTTTTCTTTCTGCATTGGCATTTTGTAATGACTTTGCACAGATCGGGAAATTGGATTTTCCTTTTTAGGAGCGGTGCTGGCACACAAAGGATATTTTCGTGAGGCCCGTGACGTTTTTGCCCAAGTGAGAGAGGCAACCGCAGATATCAGTGATGTGTGGCTTAATCTTGCACACATTTATGTGGAGCAGAAGCAGTACATCAGTGCTGTGCAAATGGTAATCCTTAACAAATACCTTGGCTTAGGACATATTTCTTGTAAACTCTGAAGTAAGAATTTCAAGCTGAGTCTTTTCTGGAAGGAGGATTTTTACAGCTTTGTTGGCCTGATCATGTAATGTTGGGCTAAGTTGGATCATTCCATGAATGTTTTCAGTACCTTTTGCTTTTCTTTAAAAAAAAAAATTACATTTAAATTGTGCTGGGTAATGAATATATTCACAGGACTGAATCAGTGGTACTGGTTTTCTCTTTATAGGCAATCCTAGCATGGGATCTTTTCACCAGTGGTTATTGCATATACCAAATAGCCTAGGTTCCCATTGTAATAAAGAATTGGAGATGGATTGCTATAATTGAGATACATAATTGGCAGACTGAGTTGTCTGCTAATCAATAGTTAATGCCCAGAAGAAAGCCATAACTATTAAATACCAGATCTTATTTTTAAGATTGCCCGTTGAAAGAGAGAATTAAAAAGGACAAATCTTCCCCATGGATCTGAAAACTGATGAAAAATAAATCATGAGGTTACAGATAACATGCTGGCAAACTTTTGATATGCCATACGTGATAGAGTTTGTATAATCATGTATCATAGAAATTTATATACATGTGTTGGGCTTCCAAGCTGACTGCATGGAAAAGGAAACTCATGCTTTCTTTCCAGCCATCTTAGTGGAGAGTATTGCTAAGACATTGGATTTGTTGTGCTGCTGTGTTGGCTATAAAGAGGGAGCTTTGCTCTCTTCTGCAACCTATGTAGAAATGCAGGCTGTCGTAGAAGGTTCTTGGAAGTTACTAAGAGACCTTTGCAAACTCGTTTACAAAGCTGTGTTCAGCATTGCCTTCAGACTGCAGTGCAATTTTGTCTGAAACACTGTAAAAGTTGGCAATTTAAACAGTAATTCTTTAAATGTTTATTCTTTTCCCCACCCTAGTATGAAAATTGTCTCAGAAAATTCTATAAACACCAGAACACAGAAGTACTGCTGTATTTGGCCCGCGCTCTCTTCAAATGTGGTAAATTACAAGAATGCAAACAAACATTGCTAAAGGTAGGAAACGTTTCTAATATTTATCAAAATGATTTATCAATAATAATTGTTCTTATTGATGAAGGTTATATATCCTAGGATCATCTACAGTCACAGTCAGTGCTTTTTTTCTAAAAAAAAAAAAAAAAAGTGCCGGAACTCACACATGTCATACAACCCGCCTTGCCTACCCTACAAGGTTCCATCCAAAAAAGATGCCGGAACTCCGTTCTGGGTGTTCTATGAGAAAAAAAGCCCTGGTCACAGTTATTACAATAGCATAAAATACAATAAAACAGCCATGTTGGAAAAAAGTAACCCAAGTAGAATAAAACTTCTATAGTAAGAAAAAATAATTAGTCCCAAATATCACCCTGGTGCAATGTAGAGCAGGGGTTCCAAAACTACGAGGTGTGCCTCCCTGAGGGAGGTGCAGAGACCAGGGAGGTGTGAAGAACCTTTTAGTTGCTTTTTTAAAATAAATCTACCTTTCTCAAACTTTCATTGTATTGTTTTAACTGTTCATTTATGTTCTTTTTGTATTTGGATATTTTTAGGGAAGGCGTGTACATTAAGATAGGGCTAAAGACAGGTGTGATGGCAAAAAGTTTAGGAACCCCTGCTATATAGAGAGTCATCATCACAAATCAAAATCACAAATTATAGGTACTCTAGAAGATAAAAAGGCATAAAATGCTGCTGATGTATAAGTATATGCCATAGGCTCTCGAGGCTCCTCTAACTTGTGGAAGGCCATTACTGAGAGAGCCAGACTGGCTTCGTAGGTATGTTGTAACAACAGCTTCTGCTTTCTGGTTGGTTCACATTGGTTTAATTTTAAATTAAATTTGAATTCTCAGGCAAGACATGTAGCACCCAGCGATACAGTCCTTATGTTCAATGTTGCTCTTGTGCTGCAAAGGCTAGCTACCTCTGTCCTGAAAGATGAAAAAAGTAATCTGAAGGAAGTACTAAATGCTGTGAAAGAACTGGAGCTAGCTCACAGGTAAGGAGATACAATCTTTATTAAAACGGGATGCCGCTGCACCTCGGGGTGTGAAAACGGGTTGCCGCTGCGACGCAGGGCGCGAAAACAACACCGCGCCTCGGAGCGCGAAAACAGGCCGCCGCAACATGGAATGTGAAAATAATGCTGCACCGCGCAAGAATGGGGCAGGGATAGTGAGTATCATGTGGGCGCTAGCCGGCCCCATTTGAATTGTGTGTGTGCTCGTGGCCCCGTGCGTGCACGCATGTAAAATGCTTCCACTCCCTTTCCCTCCGGTCCACCAACCGAGAAAGGTTGGTGACCTCTGATCTAGAGGCAAGATTAAAGCTGTTAAGTTTATTACAGAATAATAATATATTTCATAAGCTTTGTCTCATAGCTTTTAGACTTTGTTTCTGGGAATAGATGTGTAAAATCCTTAGCATTACCCCACCTAGAAAGCTAATGGGCTAAATAAACCTACAGGAATGCTGCTTGAGTAGCTTTGTTCTACAAGCAATCCTTGACTGATGACCATAATTGGAATTGGAATTTCTGTTGTTAGACCAGTGTGGTTGTAAATTGAATCATCGCATGATTGGACCCAATTTTATTGCCATTTTCGCCATGGTCCTTAAGACAATCACCATTGTAATTAAGTGGATCATGTGGTTATTAAGCGAATCCATCTTCCCGAATCGACTTTGCTTCTCAGAAGCAAAAGAAGTTTGCATCTTATGATTGCATAATCATAAGATGCTGTAACTGTCGTAAATGCAAACCAGTTGCCAAGCATCCAAATTGTGATCATGTGACTGGAAGACAGGTGTCAAACTGCCGCATCACATGATGTTTCACGACGTATCGCGACTTTTTTTGCATTGCCGGCGCTGGGGTGGGCGCAGCCTCCGTATGATGCAACTGGCCTGTGGGCCGGCAGTTTGACACCCTTGGGTTAGAATATAAGAATAAGAATAGATTGTAAGTCACCTTTTCGAAGACTGTTGTAACTTCAAACTGTTGTTAAATGAACAATTGTAAGTTGAGGACTAACTCTATTGCTGTGGTCCTCAAAAGCTAGTTGGTGGATAGAAATAAAGGTTCAGGGACATATGAGTAGTACATGTGAAAATTTTCAGCAGAGTCTAAAAATCCAGAAAGTCAGAAGATGAGAGCTTCAGAATTGGATGCTCTAGCCTGCAAGCATTACTACCTTTTTTAATAGACAAAATGGGGCCAGGGGAGATGCCCGGGGCTCAGCGCGCCTCGCCTGTCCTCGCCTCACTTCCGAAGGTCACCGGCCTGCCCGGCTCCAGCTGGCCGGGGAGGGGGGGCAGGAAGGCCACTCCGCCAGCTCCGCCCAGCCTGGTTGGAGAAGCGCCCAGGCAGGGAGAGGGGGAGAGAGAGAGAACAAGAGAGAGAGAGAGAGCCAAGAAGGCAACAGCGCCGGCAGAGCTTAGTTCAGCCTCCTCTGCGGAAAGGACCGTGAAGCAGCGCAGCCTCCCTTAGGAGATGCTCGATGGAAACGAATCCGGCGCTGCAACGGCCCCCAGCTCGAAGCCGTGCGGAGACGGATAGAGGAGCGGTGTCTTGGTTCCTAAGACCATTGGAAATATGTGTTTTCCGATGGTCTTAGGCAACCCCTGTGAAAGGGTCGTTCGACCCCCAAATGGGTCGCGACCCACAGGTTGAGAACCGCTGCCCTAGAGTAATCAGTTCAGCAAGTTCTGAGACAGATTGTCCTGTCTTGAGCCATCTGCAAGATTATTCAGTTGCACTTTCAAAAGATGCAATTCAAACTCATTGAAGAAATAGAAATTGTTTTGTTGATTTTTTATGAGAGGCTATTGGCAATTAAAATACTTTGAGAGTACTTTCTCTTCTAGGAACTGAAAGAGCGGTTTAATGGGGAGATAAAGATGGAGAGTGGGATGTGACATTAAAAAGCAATATCTTAATTTTGACATCTCTAGTTTATGACAAATATGTACCACTTTTAACAAAAACACACCTGGGAAAAAAGATTATTTTTGGAAGAATTTTAAGATATCTCTAATTTTCTATTTCTCATTCAGATACTTCAGTTACTTGAGTAAAGTGGGAGATAAAATGAGATTTGATTTGGCACTTGCTGCAACCGAAGCCAGGTAAACAAATGTAACCAGTGCTTACAAGAATCAGTTCTTTATGAAATAAGGTATTTGAACTGCAGGTTTCAGTTTATTTTAGTACAGACATTTAAGGTTAACTATGCATATCTGTAGCTTAAGCCCACAAAGAAAAGGAGATTCAACTTATAATAGGAGATAATGTTGACCATATGTGGGAGGTATTGATGCCTGCTCTTGGGGAAGTAGTATTTTCTGTGGATTATTACAATGGTTTTTGTATTTTTTATTATTAGTTCTAGCAGAATTTTCCAAATATTGACATATACCCCTTTTGAAATAATTGTACAGTGTATCCTAGATTTTCTGTAAGCTATATTTCTCCGAGGATTCTCTTTAATGAAGAAAAGCTGCTTTTGTCTTCTGGATTGAGAGACTTAAAAGGCTTAGCTTTTTTACTGCCTAATTAAGTAGGTGTCAGACAAAAAGTAGTTTGAAACAAGTGTTGGCAGGCAGGTTGTCCATGAAAGCTAAAACCGATGCTTAGTTTTATGGGAATAAAAGCATGTCAGAAATTCTAAATTCTAAATATTAAAGGTTCATATGATGAAGCTAAATACACAAAGCAATGAAAATCAGAGATTTGTTATGTATTGGGGCTCAAAGCAATGTAACCCAATTAGTTGGATAAATAATGGATCTTTTCTAGGGCAGAGCAATTTGAGGTGCCAGGCTACTGCTTTAAAAAGTGATTTGATTGTTAGGAATAAAAATCCCCTAGGAAATTTAGCAGTAAATTCCCAGTTGCATTGATCTGGTTTTCTTTACAACAGACACGTTTACTACAGTCTGGTTGCTAACTACTAGCATTCACGAGGCCGTTGTTCTTGAAAGGTTTTGATTTGGCCAGTGGCATGTAATGTGTTTTTCCATCGTTATTTCTGCTTTTGTCTGCAAATTTAACCCCAACTTGTAGGCAGTGTTCGGATCTGCTGAGCCAAGCTCAGTATCACGTAGCTCGGGCTCGCAAGCAGGATGAAGAAGAGCGGGAGCTGCGAGCAAAACAAGAGCAAGAAAAAGAACTGCTGCGTCAGAAGTTACTCAAAGAACAGGTACTTTATTCCTTATACCGCTAAAACAGAGCTGGGATCACTTTGTCTGCTGAGCTACGGGCTATGATGCTACCACAAAGTGCATTGTAGATGTACGATGAACAAATGTAAAATGTAAATGGGTAAAACAAATTTGGAAGGTGGTTTACTTTTAGGCTGCAAATGATGAAGAATGAAGGGAATGAAAGTTGAGATGCCTCGTCCAGTCTGTAACCTAGAAACATCTTGCTTATTTCCACTCGTATATTAACAGTATTGCTACATGCACTGAGTTCTCTCCATATTACTGTTTCAGAGCATACTGTTTAAAGGCAGACACCGTGTCATTGTGGTCTTCGATACTTCGCTTTTTTTAAAAAAAGTAACCAAAATATTGGAATGGTGTTTCACATAAAACTACAATATAACTGGTTTCCTTGCTGACACTTTTCCAGGAAGAAAAACGTCTCAGGGAAATAGAAGAACAGAAGAAACTTTTGGAACAAAGAGCGCAATATGTGGAGAAGACCAAGAATATTCTCATGTTCACAGGAGAAGTTGAAGGCTCAAAAGAGAAAAAGCGTAGTGGAGCTGGCCGGGTAAATAAAAATAAGAGTTTTATGAATTATTGTTAAATGGCCATGTATTGCTAAAACTCTCTTGTCTGTTTGTAATATTAATGGAGTGAAATGGTTCATTACAGGGCAACAGTTTTTCAATTACGGTACCTCAACAGGGCAAACTTAAAGAATGCATTCAATCTGGGACTCATTGCTCTTATGTAATGGAAATTTCAAAGATCTGCACACCAGTTTTATTCACAAAGTTGTGGCTGCTGAAATATCACCACAGTTAGCCACAGTCACATGATTGTGATTTCCAACTAGTTTCCCCTGAAACCTGTAGGTTGTGTGTACAAAGGAAGATGGGAAGGGCATATTCCCATGTCTTTCCTGTCTCCCTCTGGTTTCTACACCCAATTGGCTGGTGGCAGGGCCTGACTGCTGACTGGAAATTGGCTACTTTGGAACCAAAGGCAAACACTGAAATCTCTTTTAAGAGTAGTAGACATTTCTTTTAAGCCTTATTTTGTTAACTATAAAAAGAGGCAGTTTTTTTAAAAAAGAAAACCAAAAAATAGAAAGTAACAATCTTGTCTATTTTAGCTCTTTGGTACTTCTACACCTGTTGTTTAATGCCCTACAAAGTTGTTGTTTGTCATTAATTATCTCATTTTTATTTCCATTGCATCATTTGAAAGGTCTTCTTCAAGTATTCTGTCTGTCATTCGGCAAACTTTTCATTGTTCTCTATTAACTTTTATGGTTGGTTTGTCGTCATAGTATTAGCAAATTCTGTTTCTACTTACTTAAAAACTAGATTTTCTCTTTCTCTGTAATATTGTTATTGCTTGCCTGTATAAATTGTTCAACTTTTTCTTTTGTTTTACAAATTTTCCCCCTCTTGGCCTTTTCTTTGCTTTAGAATTCTTTTATCCTGCAGTTATTTGTAGTATCCAGCTAAGTCCTCCTTTAGTCCCTCTTACCCATTTTAATGATAATCTAATCAATTTTGTGAGAAATCTGTTATCAGTTGCAAACATACTCCCCTCATTTTCACCCTTAGGCCCTTGAACCTTAGAAAACCCTGGCTGAGATCAGTTTTGTGGTTTATGTGGTGAGATAATTAAACCCTTTAAAAAAAGCAGTTTCTATGAAGTAAAGTTGTCTAATAGAGTCCATGTCTGAATCCTCTCTTAACTTTTCATAATTATGTTAGAAGATCTTTACCAAAGGGTGAAGCTCTAATCAGATGGCTGATCCAATTAGAAAACCCAACAAACACAAAGTGTTACAGAGAGCTATGAGAAGATGGACTTGTGATATAGCTGATTGATGGTTGAAGTCTTCTGATTTCTTACCTAAAATCAAATCTTTTTATACTCAGAATTTTCAGACTGCCAGCATCTCTTCTTCTGAGTCATCCAACATTTCTGGGTCTTGACTGATCCTAAATCTTTAGCCTATGTCTTATGCTAATTATCTCCTTCATGTGTCCCTCTGACAATAATCAGACACATTATTGTCAAATCTGGACTCCTCTTAAGGCCTTTCTCTTTGATTTATTAGTTTGGTCAACTACCTCTCCAAGCATCTCCTGCAGACATGTGAAACTCGCGACGTCACGACGTATCGGGACTGTTTTGCCATTGCCGGCCATGGGGTGGGTGCGGCTTCCACATGACGCGTACGGCCCATGGGCCGGCAGTTTGACACCCCTGATCTACTGCATCCAAATAATACAATGTGTCTTTTCTGCTCTCTCAAAATGATACATCATGTTCCTTGCCTCCTTGAAAAACATGTTTAGAAAGCCTAACTCCTTAACTCCATCTGTGTGAATGTTTACCAGTTCTTTTCCATGCAGATCAATTCACACCATTTCCTTTGCTATTAAAATGGTAATCAAAATGATCATTAACATCAGATCTCTGAGAGAATAGGAGAAAGTAGGCTGAAGTCTAGCAGTATTAATTTGCACTTTTATAATACTTGCTCAAAACACACTTCATTTTAATTTTGTATTAGTATAATTTAATGTGTGATCTTATTATTTGATCTTCCATATTCATAGTCTCTACATGTTCAGATGCTCACATATTTTCTGATAGCTCTCTGTATGAAATTATTAGCATCTTCATCTAATTATCCTATGCTTTATTCCATTTGATTACCACATAATTTACCTGATTTCTTGTATTCTATGCCTTTTGGCCTTTTTGGGAGAATCTCTTAAAATAGGTCTTTACAACATTTCTAATAAAAGCAGCAACTTTTTTAAAGTCTAGATTCCACAGTTCTCTATATTTAATTTTAGCATGCTAGTATTTCATGTCTTTCATTATGTTTTCCCATCACTTTTATTTTTGAGGTGCTCTTACTTACAAATGACTGGTGGATGTTAGTGTTAGTTAGCAAAAGTAGGCTTAGAAGATTAGAGACCAATTGGATTATTCTACTATTCTTTTTTTTTTTTCAGTTTGTGATTTGTGTTAATCTGTGTTTGCGTAATGTGTATCCTAAGAGTAACAATTCTGAAAGTAAGGATAAAAATTCCATTAATTAAGTGTGAGATTTTCTAATTATGTGTCCTTTTAAACTAGAGCAGTGGTTCTCAACCTGTGGGTCGGGACCCCATTTGGGGTCGATCGACCATTTCACGGGGGTCGCCAAGCAAGGCTGTCCGCCATTTTTTTTGTCCATTTTTTTTGTCCGTCATTTTTTTTCCCTTTTCCGGCGGGTGCCTTACCTCCCTTGGGCTGGGCCAGCTGGTGGTCGGCCTGCTCCATCTCTGCCGCTTGCCAGCTACGCCTCGGCCGGCGCAGGGGGCGGAACCATGCATGCGCGGCGCTCCTGGGCAGGGAAAGTCCTCGACTTACGACCGGTTGGGTAGTCCTCGACTTACGACCGGTTTAGTCCTCGACTTACGACCGGTTGGGGTCGCGGCATTAAAAAGGTTGAGAACCACTGAACTAGAGCGTAAGTCACTTCCAAAATGGTTGGTTAAGGAGAGGATTTTCATTTAAAAATAACGATGTACTGTTGCTTATTATTTTTGTGACAGCGTTCCAGAAAAGCTGGAGAATTTGATGAGTTTGTCAATGATGACAGCGACGAAGACCTTCCACTATCCAGAAAGAAAAAGAGGAGGAAGGGCAGTGGCAGTGAACAAGATGGCGAAGAAGAGGACGGAGAGAAGAAAAAGAAGAAGCGACGAAGGTGACATCCTTTGGAGGGAAATGAGAGGGTGTACATACTGAATTTGATAAACACATAGGGAAGTTTGATTCCTTTTTTCCATTACTGCTGTAACCTGCTTGCTGCCTGATTCTGTACACTGCTTAACACTCAGAAAAGAGCAGCTTTTGATAGTGGGGAACCAAAGAAGTCTTGATGTATACTCATAGAAATATTCAGAGCCTAACCGTGGCATCTGAACTGCAGTTACAGGCATTATTATGAACTAGTGTTTACAAGTATCTTTGTTTTTGCTATTGTAGATGATTGGTCTCATTATGTTTCTCTATATCAGGGGTAGGCAACCTTGGCTCTTTTATGACTCATGGACTTCAACTCCCAGAATTCCTGAGCCAGCGTGGCTGGCTCAGGAATTCTGGGAGTTGAAGTCCACGAGTCATAAAAGAGCCAAGGTTGCCTACCCCTGCTCTATATTGTTAAGTACTTGTAATGTAAAGTTCTGGAACTATTAATGAAAGTGTTTATGTAAGAAAAAGCAAAGAATCTATAGGGTGTTTTTTTCTTTTTAGAGATCTGACTAGGCCACACTGTTTATAGAACTTTGTTGATTGTTTGGGTGTGTGTTTTTCTCAAGACCTCAAAGAGCAGATGGTGATACTGATGATGATGAAAACGAGACCGGACCCAGACAGAAGAAGCGTCGCCCAGCCAAAACTGAGAGGAGAAGAATGGTGCGATTTATAACTATTTCATTAAGTGCTGATTTGGGTCTAATTGAAAATCTTTAGTTTAAGATTGCCTGGCTGAATCTCCTAGAAGAGGGGTCCCCAATCCCCGGTCCATGGACCGGTACCGGGCCGCGGTATGCCAGCAAGCGGTTCGCACAAACAAGCAAAGCTCCATCCCCGGGATGCAGGCAGCACACAAAACCACACTCCCTCCAGTCCACGGAAAAACCTCTCTCCATGGAACTGGTTTGGGGACCTCTGTCCCAGAAAGCACTGGAAGTACTCATCCTTGCTTGCACATAGCATTGTGTTACTTATTTCTATTTGAACTAAACTGAAGACTCTGAAGCATCTTAGCATGGACCTTAGCTAGAGGTTCCCCACCTTTTCTGGGCTAATGAACATATGTATAGCGTTGAGAACATGTTATAAAGGGGCTGATTCCCAAAATGGCTTCAGTGGGAGATGCAGTGCAGTTCTAAAACCCTGATTTACTAAAATGAGGTCTGCAACCCCCTTGAGCCTCTTTGTTTCTTTGCTTACCTTTATCTGATAGGTAGACACAATCATTTGTAGTTTCCAACCAAGGTTCAGGAAATTCTTCTTCCTTGTCTAGATCAAATTTAAACTGACAGAATGAAGCCATCTTCTTGGCTTTGTCGGTGGCCAAAAATAAGTCATTATCAGTACATGCTTCTGGGAGTAGCCAGCGTACCAGCAGATGGGCCGGGCTCTGTGTCTCACATAGCGTGTTGTTACCCACTAAGAGCCTCCACTTGAGTTTTTACATTAAGACACTCCAAATTCTCAACCTATTCAGGGTCCTTCAAGTAGTATAAGGGAGGGCAGATCCTTCAGCCATATCTTCCTTTAATGTTATTCCTTGCTCGATGGTCTCCTTCCTCCGTCTTTTAATTAATTAAAATTAATTTAGTTAATTTAATTTAAATTAATGTAGAAATGAAGATATGGAAGATTGGAGTTTATTTCTTCCAGAATTAACAGCTTTTGGTTCTTGTTCTGTTTTTTTAATTTAAAACATTTTTAGTACAAAAAGTCAAGGAGGTGGTAGCGAGATATTCGTGTGTATTCTGGCACCTCCAGGCTCACAGCATATAATAACCTCCTTTGTTATGACAGAGTTTTTTGAAAGTTTGAACAGCGTTTCTCCGTAGTTTTTTAGTTCAGTCTTTAGCAATTGGAAATAGCCTATGGGATCGGCTGTAATTTAATAAGACAGGAATAGAAAGAGAAATGCGTAGCCACCTTATAGCTAAATTGTATGACTTTTCCACCATAAGCATCTGTAATAGGAATATTTAATAGTGTGGGTTTTTTTAAATAAAAGAGCTGAAAGTCAATTTTCTTTACAAGTTCTGTCACTTTTTTTCCTAATTCTAGTCCAAGCCAGAACGCTTGCCTCTTTCAATGAAGGGAAAAATCAAATCTAAAGCCATCATTTCATCAAGCGATGACTCATCTGATGAAGATAAACTCAAAATTGCTGATGATGTGTATGTATTTTCCCCCCCTTCTGAAGTAATAGTGATGGATTTATTCTGCTAAAAATGGAGTTACAGGTATTTTCTTCTCCATTTCAAAACTGTGAAAAATAACAGAGTGAATACGCCCTAATCCATGCTAAGTAACTTTTAATTGAAGAGTAATAGAACTAAATTACGAAACATTAAGAAACCTTTTAAAAATCCAGGTAAACCAAGTGACTCTTCATTATGTTTCCTCTTGATACAGTGTTTTATATTTCTTAAGACAAACACAAAATCTTTTAGTGTTTTCTCTGGCTTCACGGATACAGGTGGTCCTGGATTAACAACTGCCCTGTTTAGTGACCATTCAAACTTATGATGGAAACTAGGCTTATAACCAGTCTCTCAGCATCCTCCACAGTCCTGTGATCACAATTCAGGCATTCGTCAACTGGCAGTCATTTATAATGGTTGTAGTGTCCTATAGTCGTGTGACAAACAAATCCAACACACCTTCCTCCTCCTATTTTCCTCACAATAACACCCTATGAGGTGGGTTGGACTGAGTGAGTGTGATTGGCCCAAAGTCACCCAGCTGGCTTTCATGGTGAAGGCGGGAATTGAACTCACGATCTCCTACTTTCTAGCCTGGTGCCTTAACCACTAGACCAATCTGCAACCTTCCAACAGCTTTGCTTCCAACAGGCAAAGTTAATGGGGAAGCTGGAAGGAAGCTGCAAGTCATGGCGGTGTGCTGTTGCACTTAATGACTGCAGGAAATTTGCTTAATGGCTGCAGCAGAATGGATGTCATACGTTGGGCACGATCACATGGTATTTCACTTAACGTTCCTGTCACTTAATGGAGTTGGCAATCCCAATTGTGGTCGTTTAAGTGAGGATTACCTGTAATGGGTTGGTAACATTTTAACTCTTCTTTGTTGTGAACTCCCAATTTAGACCTAAAGAAATATTAGGCTAAGGAAGGAAATTTAAGATCACTCCATGAGATACAGCTTCCGTTTGGCCTTCATTCTCAATGTAATTAATCCTGATTCTGTGCAAGGGGTAATTCTGTATCTATGTGGAAAACTCACCAAAAGCACTAATGATGTGCAAAACGTTTTGATTCAAGTCATTTGAAGTAAGAAATACCATGCTTCAAATAGGAAGCAGCTGATTTGCACTCCAAAGATAGTCATTTAGAACATTTGGGAAGTGTTTTGAGGTTAAACTCTGTCTCAAGATCAGAAATGGTCTTTCCTATTTGAGATGGCTTTATTCAAAATATTTCAGTAACGTCTAAAGTGCTATTATGCATAATTATACTTCCTGAAAATGTATAAATGTGGTTAATCAGTATTTTCTTTCTTGGCTACAAAATTATATGAAAAGGTGTAAGCTGACATCTCAAAAACTATAGAGGTAACAGCTTAAGGACAGCCTCAGCGCACCATATATAAACAAGAACAAATTCTCACAAATGATGTTTCATTTAACTTTCTTGGCGTAAGACCTGTTATGCTGGACAAAATGAACATAACTCTCAGGAACTTGTAGTATTTCTTATACAGCTTCATGTTCTGCTTCAAATATTTTATTTTCTCTTCTTTGCTTGAACAGCAATGCCAGGAACAGCAACAGTGACTCAGATGATGCCGAGCAGCGGCGTAGCAAAAATGTTGTGTCTGACAGTGATTTGGACAACAGTAACAAGTCTGGCAGCGAGGGAGGCAGTCCCAGGCGATCCAGCGCCCGCCCTTCGGATGAAGACTCAGACAGCGATGGGTCAGTGAGAAAGAGAAGACAGTCGGATTCGGAGCAGTCGGATAATGAGTCTGTGCCGTCAGCAAGAAGTCAGTCTATTGGTTCTGAGAACGAATCTCGCCCAGCTTCCCGCAGTGCTGATTCTGACAGAGATTCAGAGAGAGTCTCCGACAATGAGGGCTCGGCTAATGAGTCCGAGCCAGAGGCTTCCAACAACGAGGCTTCCAACAATGAGGCTTCCAACAACGAGGCTTCCGAACGAGGCTCATATCGTGGTTCTGATGATAGTGATTAAATGTCAGCTAAAGCCCGTTTTTTAATAAACTCCTTTGTAAATACATGTCCCTCTGAGCCTAATGAGAAGGGTAGACCAACCCTCATTTATATCTCATAGCTGTGCTTTAGGAACAAAGTCATGAAACTTTTCCTATGACATTTTTCTACTGAAATACCCATTCATTAGAGCCTAGTGTTCCTTCAGCGTACATGAGCTACTCAAGTACCCTATTTGGCAATAAGTAAGCTGCACACTTAACGTTCTGTAGGGCGCCCAGAGTCACCTTCTCAGGGAGATGGGCGGCATATAAATTTAATAAATAAAATAGGGTGTTTAAAAGTTTATTTTGTTGAACTGTACATATGATCTGAAGATGAACCAAATAGTCAAAATGGTAACGTTGCATCCAGTTATGCTCGCTTGAAGCCCTCTGATTTGGGTGGAAGACTGTAGCTCGTCCTGCCTTGCCTGGTCTTGCTAGATGTTCCGGTACTTTCCGAAGTGATGTGAAGAATGGGTCTACAAGCTGTCATTCTGGCTAGCAAGCTCTTTTTGTTATGTATATACCTCTTGTAGTAAAATTCTAAATTTTAAAACAGTTTTTTTTATTTGAAAATTGCTACAGGTACATAAATAAATTATAGCTTTGTAATGTGGCCAAATTGCAATGTTGAACAAGAGCCCTTCTAGAATAAAATGATCTGCTTGTGGCATGTAATAGTGGTTATCATCTGTTAAGAGTGGTCCATTTTATTACGACTTTTGACAATTCTGTTTTCTGAAATAAATCCTTTTGCATTCAGTATTAGCATATTGGTAGAGGATTGTATTCTGGTAATCCTGAAAAGTTGAATTTGGGTATCTGCGAGATTTAATTTCAAATTATAAATTACCTAAATTACCTTTAAAATATTCCTCAAATGCCTATTTCCAATCCATACCTTTATGTCAGAGGTGCAAAGACTGTATATGGGCAGATATTACTCAACTACAACTCCCATCATTTCCTATTAGGAACTATTGAATTGAATTGAACTTTATTTGGCCAAGTGTGATTTGACACACAAGGAATTTGTCTCCGGCACAAAAGCACTCAGTGTACATGCAAAGCAACAGAATAATAATCATAGTAATAATACCAATAAAAGGGGGAAGTGAAGAAGATAATAAGGATAAGTAATAATACTAGAACCACACTACATGGGTAAATATACATAAGAGATTAGACGTCTGGAAATTCTCAGTCATCCAAGTCTTGGTTGTCTCAAAGATGCTATTTTTCAAGAAAAACAAAAGTCCACTTCAGCTGACTCAGGAATTCTGGGAGTTGAAGTCCATGAATTATAAAAGAGCCGAGGTTGCCTAGCCCTGCTATAGGACATTGCATGCCAAAACAACTAGGCACAAAGTCAGTTTTTCCCCTTGTGCCATCCCTCTGCTAAATACCTGATTCTTACCCAAAGGTGCTTACCCGAGGTTGCCTACCCCTGCCCTATAGCAGCATTCCAAGGGGAGGAGTTGAAACTGTTTATATCCAGGATGTGAAGGTCTGCAGCTATCTTCTCAGCCCTTCTGACCTGCACAATATACAGGTCTTCTCCTATTCTGCTAGGACTGCTGAAAGCTGTAGTTCAGTACAAGTAATCCTCAAGTTATGATCATAATTTGGCCTGCCTACTATAGTTGTATGTCTTGACAGTCATAAATTGGGTCACCACGTGACTGACCTGATCTTACCATCTTTTTTGCAGTGGTCATTAAGCAAACAAATAGTTTGCTATGGGCTGGTTTTGCTCATAGCCGTGAGGAGCTGTCAGAACTTCAAATCCAAGTCATAAGTAACCCTCTAGACTGTTACTAAGCAACTGGTTGTAAGTCAAGGATTACCATTTAGATTAGAAGGTTGCAATTATTTCTGTTCAAACTCCAGTTGCCAAGAACAATATTTAACAGAAACAGCAAAGCCACATAAAGTCTGTTGTCTGGCTATTTTAGTAGGCTGTATGTTTTGATTTGTAATTTGGGAACGTAGAAATGATAACAGACCAGTTTTTGATATTGCTATCTTACATGAAGAAAAAAAAACTGGCATGTAGCATTCTTGTATTTTCACTCTTGAATAATTTTAAGGAGCTCTAAAGTCCTAAAAGAAGTAATTTTCATTTGTTGTTATCCAGCAATAGTAAACCAGAAATATGGGAATGATTTGATCAAATGAACTAAGAGAGAAAGAAACAGGTAAACACTATGTAAAAATAAACATAATAGTATTACTGTACTTCATTCACATTTTCCTTAAAGAGCGATAATGTGGTGACTATCTGATACGATACATTCTGGCTGTGAGTTTCGCCTCTGATATTTATAAGTATGTTGTAAGATTAAAAAGTCATGATTGGCCATGCTAACTATGGCTGTTAGGAATTGTAGTTCAGCAAAAACTGTTGAGTTGGAAATTTCTCATTCTCATTCCATAAAGTACCTACAAAGCAAGTTATACCAAAGTCCACCAACAGAAAGGGAGAGGCCATGACAAGTTCAGCATTATAAGGAATGCCAAACTTATTGGCATCGTTGCTGGTTCATTTTTTCCTTGAAAATGTTTCGCTTTTCATCCAAGAAGCCTGGTTGAGAAGCTTGGATGAACTGAAGAAGCTTCTTGGAGATGAAAAGCAAAATATTTTCAAGGAAAGAAACCCCAAGAAAGTCCAGTTGCCTTTTGGAAAAGCACCTTTGGGCTCTTTCACGTAATTATTTTTCTTGTTCTAGTTCAAAAGTCTTCATTCTTCAGGGGAGGGTAGTTATTTTTGCTTAGGAAGTGCTGCCAAGGGCTACATTAATCAACTTTTTTCACCTCTTGCCAGAGATACTGGACTTCAGCTTCCTTAGTTCCTGTCCAACCATTAATTAACCAGAATTAAGGAAATGGAAGTTAAGATTATTACAACTGTTGGGGATTAGTTCTTGAATAGAACAGGAACTTCCACGAAGCAGCAATATTTTAGGCTGCAAAGTAGATGAGAATACATGATACAATTTAGCTATTAAAATGAATAGCTATATAAATTGATGCTATATAAATTAATGGTGCTGTCCATATGCATTTCCTGTTCATAATGCAATTCATTCTCAAATGAAATTCAGTTATTCTAGACTCGGTTCCATTGAAATTGGCAGATTAAGACAGGTTGTTCATGGGATATGTGGGAAGCATGTTTCCCACATATGGAAACAGTGGACAAATGAACATTTTGTTGATTCTTAAGAAAAATAGTTGTGGCTCTTATTGTGGCCCTATATATAATTAGGGAACCGTGGTGGAGCAGTCGTTAGAATGCAGTATTGCAGGCTAACTGTGCTGACTCACCCACTCAAGATTGACCCAGCCTTCCATCCTTCCAAGGTCGGTAAAATGAGGACCCGGATTGTTGGGGAGCAATATGCTGACTCTGTAAACCACTTAGAGAGGGCTGTAAAGCAGTATGACGTGGTATATAAGTCTAAGTGCTATTGCTATATGATAGGGTCAGCAAGTTAATTGTATATTATGGGACATGCTGATATGTGCAGAATGAAGAGAAAGTCGCTATCCAAAGCAGCCATTGCATTAACATTACTAAAGTTATTTAAGACAGCTAGAAGGACACAAGAGTCCAATCATCTATTATTGTTGTATAGTTAAACTGTCATTTTTTTTTCTCATAAATTCATTTGGTGTGTTTTGAAAGAGCATGAATCCTATGCTGTATAGAAGATTGATTTAAACTGAGACAAACCTTTCCAGGAATGTGCAGTTAGTTCTTTCACCAATATGTTCATTAGAAGTTGATTTGCTGTTTCTTCTGACAAAGTATTTCTTCTGACATGTGTATGTATTTATTTATTAATCAAATTTATATGGCCGCCCATCTCATGGAAGGTGACTCTGGGTGGCATACAGAAATCCAATGAAACGTTATATATAAAACATTATATAACAATCACTGAAAAAGCATTAAAACTATAAAAGCAAAACAGGAAAAGAAAATAATAGATAGTAAGATATTAATAATAGTGGAGTCACCTCATGAGTGTATCTGTTCTCCTGAATTCTCAGGCCTGCTGCCATTGGCAGGTCTTAAGGCACTTCTCAAAGCTTGGGAGTAATGAGACTGACCTCATCTCTGAGGTGAGAAGAATCCACAATGAGGGTGCCACAGCACAAAAGGCCCACAGCTTAAGACCCACCAAATGTAGTTCTCTAGATAATGGAACTCATAATTAAGATTAAGATTAAAACCTTTATTGTCATTTTTTACTGTGAGCACACTGGCACCCATCAAAAATGAAATTCTGTTGCCTACTCTCAAAAGAAAGTATATATCTACCCATACACATACATAACATACATATACACACTCTATAGATAGATAGATAGATAGATAGATAGATAGATAGATAGAAATATATAGATTTAGATATAGATTATATATTTTAGATATATAGATGATATATAGATATAATCACTGTCCATTTTGAATACATAGAGGAAAGAGGAAACTTGAGAGTTCACAAGGTTGATACAATATGGAACAAAATTGTGACTGAATGTAGATGTTCTGCTTTGAAGACCATGAAGCCTCTTCCCAGAAAGTAACAAGAAAAACAAGTCATGAAGAGGATGTGTAGCATCCCAGACAATACTGCGTACCCTGCTCAAGCATCGCTTATATGCTATGTCCTGGATAGAAGGAAGTGAATTACCAATAATCTTTTCTGCCATCCTCACCACTCTCTACACCGCTTTCCTATCACAAGCAATAATGCTTCCAAACTAGACAGTAATGCAATATGACAGGATGCTCTCAATCATTCCTCTATATAGAAAGTGGTAAGGACACAGGAAGGAAGGTGTACATTTCTCATGCAACACAGAAAATGCAGGCACTGCTGTAATGTACCCATAGTTCTGCTTTTATTACTTCTAAGAACTTATGCATAGCGTTAGTTATCACCTTGACTAGTCAGTCCTTCTAGAACTTGAATCATGCAACTACACTTCTTGTGCTACTTTGTGCAATACATGATTACTTGTATCACTCTAGGTGTGTATAAACCATTTTGTATATCCTTTTCCTGCCTGTTTTGACAGCACTAGATGTCAATAAGAATGATGTAATTCCAAAAGTCTGCTCTAAAACAATGTTCTCTGGGGCTATGTCCTGGCTATTTCTGGTTTTTGCAGGCGACAAAGTTAGAACTGATTTCAGTTGCTCACTGCCAGCATCTCTATCCCCTTGAAACAATGGAGTTAGCTTGTTATTGATCAACCCATTTCACCCCACACAACTTTTGGGGGCATTTTGTCAGTGAGGAAGGCCATTCTTGAACTTGTGTCCAATGCAATTTTAGAAGAGTGTAGTGATTGTGTTCATAAATAATCCAACTGACAGGTGGGGGAGGATCTGTGTGAAACAGGATAATTGAGAGAGATTCATCCAACTTCATCTCATGTCCCCCATAGAGCCTACAACACAACTGTTGGGCAACTCTTCTAAGGTTTGGTCCAATTCACCCCGTATTTTACTCTGTTGAGGAGTGATTGCTGGTAGCTTTCTCTCTGGCAGGGATGTTTGGCATGAGTGAAACAAAGCTGGGGCTATCCACTAATCGGTTTCCTTGATTGGTCTAGAACAGGGGTAGGCAACCTTGGCTCTTTTATGACTCGTGGACTTTAACTTCCAGAATTCCTGAGCCAGCATGGCTCAGCTTGGAAACCTCTCCCTTTCCCCTCAGCGTGGCTGGCTCAGGAATTCTGGGAGTTGAAGTCCACCAGTCATAAAAGAGCCAAGGTTGCCTACCCCTGGCCTAAGGCCTGTATTTCTCAACCTTGGCCAATCGGAGATGGGTGGACTTCAACTCCCAGAATTCCTGAGCCAGCCACGCTGAGGGGAAAGGGAGAGGTTTCCAAGCTGAGCCATGGTGGCTCAGGAATTCTGGGAGTTGAAGTCCACGAGTCATAAAAGAGCCAAGGTTGCCTACCCCTGGTCTAGTCATTCTGGTGTGCAATGCCCTATAACATCATCCTGAGGGAAGAAGCTGAAATAGTTTATTTTATTTATTTATTTATTTATTTATTTAATTTGTACCCCGCCCTTCTCCTCATGGGACTCAGGGCGGCTAACAGCCTCATAAAAACCACAACACAAATACAATGATATCTATTAAAAACCGAATTAAAAGGAAATATTTAAGAAGGCCGATCATTAAAATTATCCTTAAAATACCCTTAAAAAACCCCGCTAAAAATCCCTAGGCCAGACCCGCTTGTTGAAAAAGCCATGTCTTTAGGGCGCGGCGGAAGGAGGGGAGATCCGGGATCACCCGGATCTCTGGGGGTAGTT
>NW_015387477.1:0-37293 GCF_001527695.2 Protobothrops mucrosquamatus | reverse complement strand
TATTGAACAAAAGGGGAGAGAGGACCGACCCTTGTGGGACCCCGCAAGTGAGGGGCCTTGGGGTCGACCTCTGTCCCCCTGCCAATACAGACTGCGTACGGTCGGTGAGGAAGGAGGAGAACCACCGCATAACAGTGCCTCCCACTCCCAACCCACTCAACCGTCGCAGCATGATGCCGTGGTCTACGGTATCAAAAGCTGCCGAGGTCCAAAAGAACAAGGACAGAGGAATAACCCCTGTCCCGGGCCCTCCAGAGATCATTTACCAACGTGACCAATCCCGTTTCCGTGCTGTATTCCGTGCTGTATGTCCAGGATGTGAGGGGTCTATAGATATTTTCACAGCCCTTTCTTGCTCATGCAGTATACAGGTCCTCAATGAGTTGTTCAGTTCAAGATTGTTCCAGCCACACCACAAGGCTAGTTGTTCAACCTCCCATCTGTATGCTGATTTGTTGTCTCGAATGAAGTCACTGTTGTATCATCTGCTAACTTCAATAATTTAAGAGAGGGATCTTTTGAGATGTTGGTATATAGAGAGAAGTGGAGAGAGCACACAGCCCTGGGGGGGGGGGGCTGTGCTAATTGTACAGGTATCTGATGTGATTTTGCCTAGCTTCACTTGCTGCTATTCTATACCTATTCTATACTCCGCACCCCTAGAATGCTTCTGATATATTCTTGCACCCTATACAAAAGTTTGAAATAACAGCAACAAATTATGCATATACACTATAATTTTGAAAACCCACGTTTTCGCACCCCCTGGAATATTGTCTTGTATCCCCGGTTGGGAACCCCTGGTCTAGAATAAGGATGAATAATACAATTCACTGGCCTTGTTCCTGTGGCAAAATGTGTCATTGAGGGCAGCACAACTGATACTTATTCAGTTCAAAGACTGGTGCATAGCACTCCAACTGGGCAGTGAAAGAGTCCTTAGACTTTTGATGGTTTGCTAATTTAATACTTGACACTGAAATACATACAATACAGTAAAAATCTCAGAATCCTGTGTCTCTTTACTGAGTTGGGTATGTTTTCAGTATAATTTTATGTTGCACATTAGTGCTGGAAGTTGTCTAACACAGATATAGAAAGACAGTAAGCTTTAATCTACCATTATAAGATACCTGAAAGATGGATATGAATTGTAATTCAAAATACTGGAGGGAAATTAGATAAAAGTTTGTTCTAACGTTCTTCTGATTTCAAACAGGGAATATAATTCAGTTACTTGAAACTTCATCGTGTAATATATTTCTTCTAAATATATCTATATAATCCTATTATCCTTTTACAGATTGCAAGTGACTCTGCTTATCTTTTAGATTGTTCTTGTTTTTTCTTTCCCTTTCTATTCCTTCTTGTGATACTTGGTAATAGCATCCCAGTTTTGCTCAACAATCCATGCATTTTGCGAATCTCAGATGTGCTTTGGGATATACCTTACTGAGCTTAATTTCAATGGGCTAAAAAAGTGGCCCAAAGTCCAATCTATAATAAAGGCTAGATTAGCAATTAGTACTGCCAGATTTGACAACCTGACCCAAGTAGTGATTACCATTTTCAGTTGAAACATCTTAATTATAATTAAAGAAGTCACTGATATAATCAGGTTTAGAAAGGATTTACTTTCAAAAGTATTATTCCTACTTCTAAGTTACCATTCACATTGCAAATTGGCCATACTAAACTTGTGTACAAGTGTACATCAATCAAATGATGCATAGAAGAGGCAATATCAGGTGACTTCTCCCTGGATCAAAACTTGCTAGGCCTAGAAATGCACCTGGAACGTGTTCTGGCTAAAGGTACTCAGGATGGGGACAGCAAGAAAACAAAAAGGGAGTGTGGGGGATAGGTAAGTAGGCTGGTCAGTTGGTGGGAAAGCAAGTAGGCTGGTTGGATGGCGACAGGAGTCACTGGTTATAAAGGTGATGGAATCAGGGATGGATGGATGGCCCAGTGACATATTCTGGGCTTTAATTCAGAAGTGGCAGCAGGGAGATCAGGTAGTCTGGCTGACACATAGGCAACACGGAAGGTGAGCTGCATCAACCCTCCCCTATTTCCACTGAAGATTCCTCTGCTTTTTTCTCAGGTGAAAGCCAGAACCAAATTGCTGGGTCATAATCTTCACTAAATAATCCTGCCCCAAACCCAAGCATGCATGTTTCGTGCATGGAATCAAACCCATTTTCCAGTTTGTACATACCCTTATTCTAGTTTATTCAATATCCACATGGGTACAATTCTTATTCTCAAACCTACAGTTAAAAAAAACCCTGTCAGGTCTCTGAGATCTGACTGAATTACTTGTATCACTGATACAACTGTTTATTTCATAGCCAAAAATTACAAGAATATGAACGACAAAGATGGCAAAATCATGACAAAAACACACTATCTTTCATGTAAAAAAATCATAACTAATGCCTTATATTATCCACGTAATGTACAGGTTATTCTGCTTTTTTAAAGGTTTCTGCAGATATTAGACCAGGGGTGTCAAATTGCCGGCCCTTGGGCTGGTTGCATCATGCGGAGGCCGCGCCTACCCCAGCTCTGGCAATGCGAAAAGTCGCGATACATCATGACACATCATGTGACGCGGCGAGTTTGACACCCATGTATTAGACCATATTCTGTAAAATGGAGCTGGTAGAGGTTTGGAGGAGGAGCAAGCGTTAACTACAGACAAAAGTACAGTAGATTATGCTAATCCATTATTTAGTTTGGGTTTCGCATATCAGGTAAATCCAAACCAGTTATTAGGATTGCTGAATGAGCCATGGCTAAGTATATAAACTAAACCATAATAACCAACTAGTGAACATTTAAGGTAGTAACTTAATGCCTGCAAAAAAAGGGAAAAAGCAGCGTATACCTACACCAATTCCTTTTGATTAGTAACAAAATTTAAAGATGAGTTTTAACTGCCACCCAACTCATATAGGTTATAGATGTAGTTATTATTTCCTCCAGAGTATTTTGATGATAGCAACACTGAATCCAAGGGCAGTAAAGGCTAAAATTGCCATTAACTCTCCCTTCCACATTGATACCTATGAGCCTGGAATTTACATACTGCAAGTGCAAGACTGTTGGACATAAATAGGTGATTGAAAAATACTGCTTTAATAAAAAAAGCCATTTGGAATATTGTGGGTGTTTTGGACTCTGGAAAATCCTGTTGATATCTATCCTGGTTTTTGTTTTTTTGAAGGGAATTCAATAGTTGGCAAAGCGGCTTATGACAGGCAGCATAGGGAAGTAATCAGTGGTGGGATTCAGCTAGTTCGCACCACTTTGGCAGAACCGGTAGCTAATTTTTTGTTGCCCAGGCCCAGAACGGACTTCCGGAAGCGGCATCCACACAGAGAACCAGTTGTTCACATATTTGAATCCCACCACTGGAAGTAATTATATTCAATAAAATATACTGGGATTATACAGTATTTGTCCATAGAAAGTCAAATGGAGACAATAGCTAAGAATACATTTCAATCAACCAAGGCTAATACTTAAGACAATTTTAAATACATAATTTATGTAGTTTTATTTTGGCACTAACTGTTGATTCCGGTGATGTCAAATTCTGGAGCTATGAGGCAAGATTCCTAAATTTTAGGAAGATTATATAACTTTACTTTGTCCCCCCCCCACTCCATAGCACCCCTTTCTTTTGTAATTTTTCTGAGCAGCGTAACCAATGCTCTCTATTAATCTTTCAAATGTTGAAACATATGTAAAGGGAACACAATACTTTTAAGGTAATATAAATGCAAACAAAACAATATGGCATTGAATTTTAACTATTTAGATCTGAAAATAGCAAGCTATTTAGGATTTCAACCTAATTCTTCAGATGCCATGTTTATAATTTTGGAAAGAGTGCAATGTTAATATTGCTGTCTGAGGCTTACAACTCATAAAATCATGATTGAAGAATTGTAATGCCAAATGTGCAGCCTTTTTTCCAGATGTATTGAACTTGAATGACCAGGATTTCTGGGAATATTTAAAAAATACATTTTTAGGACAATAGGAAACCACTAATCTTACCAATTTACCTTTTTGACACTTGGCTCTTTCAGTTGTCTTCCCTGGTTTAGAAGACGGCACAAAGAACTCAAAAAATACCAAGCATTTTCACAAGAGTTCTTAGTATTACACAAATCTCAAACAGTATCATGATTCTGACATATGAATCAATGACAAGTGATTGTAATTTACAACTGGGAAATAATGAAACAGGGCTGCCCTCTCCAGAAATTTTTCCATACAGGATATATCTAATTAAATGGGACTGAGGGAAAGTCACGTATTTCCTGCTTCAGAATCTATTTTCCAAGAAAATATAAAGAGCAGCCATTTCAACAAACATTCAAGTATCACAATGTTTATTGATAGATACAAGTATATAAAATCAGGGCATGAACATGTCTTGATAAATTAAGTAGACTTAATTCCAATACTATAATAGGGACCAATTCAGTTTCTCACCATTTTATTTCATACCCACAAAGACCACTTCCAAGGGCATCTATCCACCTCTTCAAACTGATCATTTTTGTGCAAGTAAACCATGTTTCTTTTTAAAAGACTTGTGCACTTGCCCAGGCTCAAGGATATTAAAATCTAGCACATAAAGCCCATTACTAGAGGTAGAAATACAGGCAATATACTATTACGGCAACCACCATCAATTACAGTTAAGGATTCTCTGTAACAACCAAATGGATAATCAAATATTGCAACAACTCAAGTATTACACTGAGCAAAGTGCATTTCTACAGTATTCAGTGTTGCTATTCAGATTTCTAATGAACAGCCTATGGTAACTGGCATCAAAGAAGATCCTTACACAGACTGTTTCTGAACTTATGATGTAATTATTGCATGCTGCTAATACACTGTTATCTAAACATTAAAGATATTCTAAAATATTTTTATGGTAGACTATGATTAAGACATACTACAAAAACCCTTATGCAGAAACAAGTCCTACTGACCCGCTACTGCTTTAAATATTGTGAAAACATTACAGCGGAATGAGTTTTCGCAGTGGTTAGGTCAAATGCAGTTACATCATAGCAACAGTATGTTTGCACAATTTAAGGCTTTGGCTGGTTTAATCAGCATCTTCTTCAGATTCTTCTTCCTCTGCTGTTTCCAGCCAGGTCAACCACTGGTTTACCTGCAATTAAACCCAAATACTATTATTAGAATGAGGAAAACGAAAAAATGTAATTCAAATGTATCTGAGGATTAATTACATATTAAACCACTACATACTAATTTATTAAGATTATAAAAATTATTGTAAACATGAGGCATATTCTCATGGCTCTAATTTTAAACTTTATAGAAATCTGATTTTTACAGTAATATTCTGTTTTCCCTAATGAATCTACAAGTACAATGCGGTAATTATTTTGCTAAAACCTATGGTTAAAAATACAGTGAAATAATTCACCTGGAACAAAGCTTTGCCTTTCCCTGGAAACTCTTGAGTAATATCTTCTTTCCATGCCAGAAAAGCTTCTTCTTCAATGATTTCCATATCATAGAAATGCACAAAGAAGCGCAGTAACATGCCTGTAAGAAAGAAAACATTTTGTTTTTTTCACTCAGATGATCTTTTAAAGCACCATGATTTTAAGGTAGCCATTTCTTTAGCATCAGTGGCACTAAAATTTACTATTCAGTCATTTCACTTAGTTCCATAAAAAGTGGTAAACAAACCTGACACCAACTTATATAAGCATCTCTCTAGCTCAGTGTTTCTCAACCTTGACAATTTTAAGGCACGTGGACTTCAACTCCCAGAATTCCACAGCCAGCAATGCTGGCTGTGGAATTCTGGGAGTTGAAGTCCACGTGCCTTAAAATTGTCAAGGTTGAGAAACACTGCTCTAGCTATATGCAAAGTATCACTCTTTGGCTACATAGGAACATCTGGCTAGAATTCCCTCTCATCTGATGTCATATCAAATGCACATGAAACAGGGAGAGGTAAAAGGTTTTATTCTTACCTTTTGGAAAATTGTTGTTGTAGCAGTGCACTTGGAGTGCATACAGGGCACTCACTTGTAGATCAACATGGTCATGAAGGAACTTCTGCATAACTGGCTTAAAGGAAAGAAGCAGCTGTTTTTCTTGCTCCAACTGTTCTTTAGAAGGAGCAGATGAAGAATCTGGTTCATCATTAGGTGGATTTACTTCACTAGAAATATACTGCAAGAAACTAAAAGAATTGGAAGGAATTATTTAACATACTTATCTATGTAAAGCAACAGAAAAGCAAAGATTCTTCTTTGCTCAGCATATATAAAAAACAGATAAATAGAATGAGGAAATGACCCCAACGTTGCTATAATCATTTTATATTATAGTATAGTTAGCTCATGCATGACATGCAACAAACTGATTTCAGTTGCATTTCTCACCTGGTCATCAAAATATTAACAAATCCCTTATCTACATGTAGTTTTGGTGAAATGTTGTCTTTAATCCATTTATAGCTTGCTTGAGGGGATGGGTCCAACTTAATTTGCTTTAGTAGCTCCTTTTCCAGTTTCAGAAGTGGAAACAAGAAGCTAAGTCCTTTCCCTTCCAATATCTCCAGCATACGATCCTTATTCTGGTCAATCTCTGTAACATATAGATACAAAATTGTCCCAAATATTCTTTGAGCTTGTCAACTTAATTTACTACATATCCATGCTTTAGCTCACATTTTAAAAACTCTGTAATATTTAACCATATTTTCTAACTAGACGTTTATTATAGTTACCCATCTGCTTCCCAATTCCCTCCACGTACTGTACGTGAGTAGTGTACTCATGCCTTACCTGGCAGCATCTTTTGCATGTTCACTTTGCTCTGTTGGAAAAGCTCGGTTAGCCATTCTCGATCCTGCAACTTGGCTAACTGCTGAAGGCAAAGTAGGAAGAGGGGAAAATGGGTGCCACTTTCCAATGGTTGTGCTAGTTCAGAGATGCTCACGAGTTCTGAAATTATGGCCCGAGCTGCAAACTGTGCTAGATAGGATTTTACCAGAGGGATGTCCACCTCTAGTTTAGGGCACTGGTCCAATACATTTAGGAATGCCTGAAAAAAAAAGTTTACTAGCATTAATTACATTCTCCCATGTCTGGTTCTAACAACAAACAATGCAAACATCAAAGTATGCTTAGAATACATGCATTACCTGCATGAAGTTGTCACTAGTAGCTATCCCTTCCTGTTTAAGTAAATTGATCAATGCACTTGCTTTTTCTTTATCTTCATCTGATCTATCTAGTGACTGAAGTATTATTTTGCTCAGCATCTCAGAAATAAAATGTTTTGGTGCCCTCATTTCTCTCACACCGTTGACAGCATCATTGGCATTTCCATTGTTCAAATATTCAGTCACAACAGTTTCCTAAAAAAAAGAGGAAAAGTTTTTTTGTTTTGTTTTCCTTAATTCTTTAGTTATCACATGCAACAATTTGAGAGGAGACTAAATGAACTTACTGTTAACTTGAGCAGCTCTTCCTTAGAAGGTGGTGGCTTTTTACTTGTCTTTGCAGGCTTCTCCTGAATAAGTGGCGGATTTGTTTTGAGACCAAGTTGAGGTGGCTTAAAAAACAAAACACGAGAATTTAGGTGTATTTATTCACAGCAATGCATGAATCTTAAAACATTTGCTAGCTTAAAACTGCAATATTAAGCATCTTTTTAACCAAGCCTTCATTAGTAGAGCTCCACGGCACTTTGGCAAACTGACAATAATCGTATTTGGAATAGCCTCACAAAGGCTTTCACTTTCATGATCACCCTTAAGCACATATATTTTGAAAAGACACTATTACTTAATTGTCCCAATCAAATCTCACTGTTTACCTGGATTTACTCCCAAACAAGCAAATATTGTGGAATTCCAGGATCTTGCTAAGCATTTGTTCTTCTGAACTCTTAAATAGAAGAAAATGACTTACTGGAGACATGTGCTGCTATGCTCTGAAGTGCCTCTGTAGGACACAACATTCTCAGATATGCAGCCACCGCAATAGAAATTAGGGTATAGGTTTAATTGTTCCCTCCCCGTTATTTTAATACCTTAAAAATGCATATGCTTTCTAGCATGCAACCTGTATAATGAACATAATCGAGAAAGCTTTGATTAAACCATTAGAGAAACATTTACCTGTCCCAGAGGTGGTGTCTGAGTACGTTGTGGCTGTGCACTGGGAGGAATCATAGTTATCTGGGGCTGAAGCTTTGGCACTTGGTTTTTGTTTACTACAAAACACTGAGCAGGTCTCAGACTAATCTGTGAAAAGAAGCTGGCTATTAGAAATCTGGAGTATGGTTCTATTATGGTAGCAGTGAAAACCACACATAGCAGAGTTGCATGTTATTTACAAGCACTGCTAAGTTATAGCAACAATGTTTTTGAGGAAACAATTCGTTGCAAGTTTATAATGGCTTTTTATATCTCCATCTAGCAACTGAAATTACTTCAACAGCTCTTGTTTATGATTAAGATATTGCCCTCATATCTCATAATCTTGCTCATAGGACACTGGAAACTCCAAGAAGGATGGGGGGGCAGAGAGGAAGAGAAGTGAAACTCCAAGAGGGTGGAGGGAAGAAAAAGCAAGAACGTAAAAAGATAGATAACCTGGAGAGAAAAAAGTGAACAGAAGGAAGATAGAAGAGGAGTTCCAGTGTTGATCCTCGTAATAACGCGTCTTGTTATAATCATTGGGCATCTTTTAAAAACTGTATCTATTCTTTTTCAAGGGCATACCTCATCTGCATTAAGCTGTCCCTTCTTAGAAAACCGTGGAGGCATATCCTTAGACTGTCCTTGTTGAGACAGAAGTCCCTGATTTTGATTATGGTATAGTTGGCTTTGCCCCTGTTTTCAAGACAATGAAAGGAAAATAAAGACTATAAGAGTGTATACCTTTGCTTGTTATCATAAAAATATTTTTTCATATATTCTATGTGTACTGCATGTTTACTTCGTTAAAGACTTCTATGATGATGAAAATACTATTACTACCTTACCTTTCCATCAGGAGTTCTAATTTCCAATTTACCTGTGAGGTAGATTGGATTTAAAAAACTGGCCCCAAGTTGTCCCCTGATCTTCATTCGCTAAGAGTGAATCTAGGTCTCACTAGTTATAAGCTAGCATTTTAAACATCTCAACTGTTATAGACTGGTTATTTTATAACAAGCTGAATTTGGGTTTATCTAATCAAAAGGCAAAGTATTAATTCCAGTTTATGACACAATCCCAACAATTACATCAGTGCTTTTCAAACCTGAATAAATTATTCCAAATTGGGTAAAAGTAATTTTTCTTTTCTCACAAACCCATTACCCACCATAACAGGGACATTTAAATTGACTTAAAGATTGTCACATGTACTAAAATATATTTTAAATTCTCCCCATTTGTCTTAAGACAAAAATTGATGAAATCACCAACAATTGTTGAAATGACAAAGATAATTTAATATTGTTTTTGCAATACAGGTAGTCCTCAACTTATGACTATTCTTGCAGTGACCGTTCAAAGTTATGACAGTACTGAAGGAAGGGACTTGGGAGCGGTCGTTTTAAGTTTGATAAGACTTTCTTATAAACGATTTGGAGTCATAAAGGAAAACGTTTGGGAACCACTATATTATAGAAGTGTTCATAAAGAAGATGCATCAAGTATAATATTTGGGAGCTACTAATTATGCTTTGGATTTCACATAGATAATGGAAAATAATGGAAATATATTTCCTTTATCTACTCTAAATTTTGGAAACTGAAGAAAATATTCTAAAGTGTAGCAAGTGAAGTTGCCTGTGGAAAAAGGCAGAAAAAAACTCTGATCAATTCCGCTTCTTTATTCCTGGGTGCTCCTGACGCTGAGGAGACATTTTTTTTAAAAAAAACACAAGAATATGGAGACAAAGAGAACTACTTTTGTTACTTGCAAGGGGAGTGCTGTTTTGTTTTTACCTTCTGGAAGATGGCAAGCATTATACATGGAGCAGATGCAGACATAATGCCTTTTTGGAGAAGCAGCTAGAGGTAGTTAGAGACAAACTGCTGTTGTGAAAAATGTATTGGATAACAAAAAATGCTTGAGGAGGAACAATAGTGGCAAGTCCCAAGAAGAAAAAAGCCAGCCAGCCAGAGGGGATTGGAGAGATGAAAGAATGACACAAAAGAACCAAACTTGTAAAAATGAGCTTCGTTTCCTTGGAGCTTCAGAATAGATTCTAAAGATTCTACGCTGATGTTGTTTCTGGACTTCTGGATGAACTGCAGCTGCCACAGGGGCCAAAGATGGCCAAAGTTCTGCAAAGGGGACAATTCCTGTTTCTGCCTTGAAGCAACAGCAAAAGGAGACGCTTATTTGAGACTTCCTACTGAGGGACCAAAGCAGCAATCAGCAATGAGCTAGCAGTCTTATCAAGAGAAAGGTGCTGCCTTTCATGGGTTCACATTTGGGATGTAACAGAAAACATCTCAGGACTCTTTTAAGCTCACTGAATAGTCCTTTTTAGTGATTCTGGCGGGAACAAATGGCAGTGTTGAAAGCATTGCAAGACTATAAAGGACTGTGCTGTTAGTTTTTTTTTTTTTAAACCAAAACCCTCCTTCCCTGTTGAAGGCTAATAACCCCGAAGCAAAACAAACTTAAGTTCAAAAGGGAAGTTAAAAGTAACCTAAAAGTTAGGTTTTTTCAGTTGTGTCAGAGCAAGAAAGCAATAAAGGACAACTTAGTGTGTCCAGGAACACACTGATTACATTCAAGAGCCTTGAAAGAACTTGGCTATCAAGAATAGTTGTAATGCCAAAGGAGTATTAGGGCAAGTGTGGGAAGACGACCCATATGACCTATAAGCTTGTTGCTGATATTGGGTAAACTCCAGAAATGACTGTTAATCATTTAGAAAAGAATATATTGCATGTCTTTATGAAAGAACAAATCATGCCAAAGCAATCTGATCTCCTCTATTGTTTACTTGACTAGAGATATAGTAAACATAATTCCCAAACCATTTAATCAAGTTTCTTACAAGATCCTTGTAAAGATGACAAAATGTAGGCTGTCTGTGTTACTGTTACAAGGATACAAGCTTAGCCAAACATACACAAAAACATACAGGCTCTGTATTGTTCAACACTGGTGGCTTATAAAATGAGCTAAAAACAAAACAAGATTGTCAAGTTTTTGGCTAATAACAAGATAAATACTTAAAAGGACAGTATCAGGATTCAAGAGCACCTGACAAGCTAGAGCAATGAACAGAAACTAACAAGATGAATTTCAAGAATAAACTGTGTTTGCACCATATACATGAATAAACTGGTAAACTGCAAAAAGATTTATGAGCTAATAGCATAATGCAGCTACAAGAAAAACACTATTTTAATTTGCATTAGTGATAGTACAGCTTAAAGATCAAGAGAATTATTTCATTCTACTCTATTAGTTAGACCACAACTAAATTCCAGCATCTTTTCTTGGCACTATTAATATCCTTCCAAAAATACAAACTTGAATAGTTCAAAAGTGGAGTAACTGAGATGGTTAAGAGCCGGAAGAAAAAGCTTATATGGAATAGTTGGATGTGCAGAGTATCTTTAACCTGGAAAACACTAGGAAGAGACATGTCTTCAGGGTTTTGAAAGCTGGTCTGTGTGAATACAATAGAATTTAGTGGTGTTCCAAAACACAGGACAAGGAAGAATGATTATTGCTATTATTAGCAGAGTATTGATTGAGAATCCCAGATGCGGGGGCGGTGGGAGGGAAGAGATACATTTTTTACTGCTTCTATTTCATTGTTGTTGATGCAAGTCATTCAGAATTATACAATGAATGATGACCATGTACATTTCCTATATTTAAAAAACAGCATTTCTCTTCTATCAGTCACTTACTGGACTTTTCAAGAAGGATTTGCCTAGCTCTCCAAAGTGGGATTGAACAGGAGCCATGAGGTGTCCCCCATGGCCATTGAAAAGTTGATTTGACCGATGTCGCCCCATGGTAGGTGAAAATCTGTCTTGAATAACTCCTGGACCAGTACCAATTCCACTACCTGAATTCATAAAACACACAAAAGACAAGAAGATTATAAGTCAGGATATCTTTATCAATGTATTTAATAAAAGTTAAAAAACAGTGTCATTTCTTCACTGAATAGTAATTACCAGGCATTTGTCCAAACATATCAGCAAGCCCTCCAAGTGGATCCCTGTCAAGTTTCATCCTGGGTGGCATAAACGGTCCCTCCAGAAAGAAGTCACTTCTCATTCCTTGAGACAAAGGAGGAGGAATAAAAACTCCCAGATCCTTAAAAAGAAAGTCAGTTGGAAATCAAATTAAAAGCACATCTCTTAACACACTTTATTTAGCTGCACAGCTAAACCCATATCTTGTGAAATACTTACTTTCACAGCATCTTGACGGATTTGATTGATAGTCTTTGGTCCATTGTCAAGAAAAGCTTTGCGAGGAATCCAATTGTGATCTCTCAACTCCACAGTATCCTTCAAGGATTAAACAGAAGAATATTAGCTTCAAGGCATATGCTAGATTTGTCACAGTGAGCAATTTTATTACCTCTTACCTGCAGCAGGAAACGAATCCTTGCCGGCAATTCCTTACACATCATCAAGGAGCGCATACGGGCAAAGTACTGATCCATTAAGGACTGTTGAGAAATTCATTAAATTTGGCAAATTATCAAAAAGAACAAACATATTATTATGTACAAGTCATTTTATTTGCTAATTAAAAACTAAGTTAAAAAATACAATATTTTATCTACAATAGTCTATCCCAGGAAGATGAATATTAATAGCATAAATACAGAAATATGTGTTTATGCAATTTTACTGGTGCTTACCTTGGCTTTTGCATGGTCTAGTCTAGGTCCTACTGTCCTCATTATCTGACAGAGGCACTCCAAATCCTCCCCCATATCCTTGAGTTGGACTCTCTTCTTCTTTTCCAAAAGCTGGGTAATTTGAAACAACAATTAAAAAAATATTTTTACTGCCATTTTACAACTTATTTTTATAAGCCACATATCAATAACATGAGTGTTCAAGAATATAAATCATACATCCAAGTAGCAAAACAAATCCTGCTTTCACCTAAGATGTCCAAACAAGCTACACAATTCCATTTCAACCTAGTGTTTTATGGAAATTCAACATTAGATTCCATCTATAAACTCTACTGGAAAACATTAAGGATTCCTTAAGAAAAACAACTGGTAGTTTTGATTAGCAATGTTTTCATAAGAAATCCAACCACGTGAAAATACAAATAAGGTAAGGGTAAGGACCCTTTACTTCTGGTCAGAGCTTTACATTGGTAATAACATGACCCAGAATTTTCTATAACTTATCCAGAGTTCTCAAGCAGTTCTAATAGGTTTTCCTTAAGGTGCTAGCCAAATGTGTAAAAAAAATAACAACTTTTATTTTAGGAAATTTATTACTAAGTGTTTACACCCACCATGTAGTCACCAGTAGGTACCACTTAATAATTTTTTTCAAAGTACATTACTAGCTATCTCACCAATGATGTTTACATAGTAAAGATAAAAAAACACCACTTACTGTTTTGATGCACTTATGAAGGATAGATTCATGAATAAGATCAAGCTTGCCAAGTTCTCCAATGAATTTGATGTTTCCCAGCATCTTGATCTTAGCAATAGCTCTCTGTTCCTCCTCCTCTGGGAGGAGGGGGCCATCTTGCTTATCATAGACTAAAAATAGAGGTAAGTTTTAGACATTGTTTTATGACCAAAAAAGACAAGCAAATCAAGGAATACAATATTTTGAAAACTTACTATCAACATTTCTGGTTCTGTTTTCAAATTCATCTTGAAGTTTAGAAATTAAGAGGCGTCTGAATGTCTAGGATTTAGAATGCAAACATTTAATGTCTTATCTTGTTAAAATACCAATTCTCATAATAACCTTAATCCAAAAGAAAATTATACTCAACTGTGCTTTGCTTCTGTCCTGAATGACTCTCTGTGGATGGGCCATCAAAGTTGGGTGCATCTTCTGCCAGTCGCAGACATAGTTGAGCATATAGCGAGCTATACTTTGGCTCTTCAAGGGCTTTGTCTACGATCTGAGAGCAGAGACTTTATAAATTATATGGAAATTGTCTAATATTTAAAAGCTGCACTTTTAAATGATCCCAGGTAATCCTACCCAGTTTTATTGGAGTTTCAGAAATTCACAATGACAACTATGCAGTACAAAAAACTATAGTGTAGTTAAGATTCCCTACCTTGCTCTTCCTCTAAACAATTAAGTAATGGAACAATTTCATTAATCTACCAGGTATCAATGTCCAATAAACAAAAGCTAATGTATTTTAATGGACACAATAGTGGAAAGTAAGCTGCATCTCCATGCTTGATTTCTACTCTTGCAATCTGATTGATGGTTATCTGAACAATCATGACACCTGAAACACACCAGCTCAGAGTTTTCCCTCAGGCCACATCAGCCATATTATTTGCTAAGAGACAGTAATCTCTTGCACTTAGTTTCTACCTTTACTAATAAGATAGGAAAAAGCTCAACTGATTTATGTAACCTTATAAACATACATAGGAAACAGTGCCACTAGATAGTGGATCATTTGAGAATAATTCGTTCTCTAAGTTGATCTGTTCTGTAACATAATTCCCATAATATCCATGTTCACAGTACACTAAACAACCTGCAAGATACCTGCGGTACATTATATGTTTTATTAAAACAGTATTTTTTTCTGTTCATGTTATCTTACCAGCAGTATGATCCCCTTTAGGATGAGCTTAGACTCTACACCCACATTGAGGAGCTCAAGGCATAGCTTGTCAAACTTTTCAGGAGTAAGCTTATTTAGTATGCTAAAGGAAAGAAAACAAATCAAGGCTTTTCTTAGTCAAGATTTGACTTGTTTACTGTTAACTTATAAAACCTTTTGCTAGTGTTAATCTTAAATTGCACACAGTTTTTAATTTTAATCTGTTGGAAATTCTTATACTAAATTGGTAATTGTATAACTGGTTACTCAAAATCAATCTAGATTATAGATCAGATACTTTGAAAGCCCTGATTGTAAGTACTAGTTTGGCAATAAATAAAGCAACACACTAGGTACAGGCTAAGTGAGTCCCAAAAAACAGGAAAGCTAAGAAACAAGGATACTGAAATAAAAATGTTAAACTAAAGAAAAACAATGGAACCTGAGATGAGAAGTGGAGAACTCAAGGGGGATGGAGGAGATAAATAAAGCAAGGTATTAAGATAGGAAATGTCCAGTATGAGCAGCCTTTTAATAAAACTAAGACATTAAGAGCTGAATTACAGGTACTACAAAGGGGGGAAATGGGTGGAGAACAAGAGATAGAGTGACTGAACAATGTGAGATAAAACAGGTAATGCCATAACAATCAGGACTCTGAATAAACAATGGGTGTGAAATACAAAGTGAAAAGCAAGAGAATGCAGGACAAAGTAAAAATGAAAAGCCTTGACCCTAGATTTCAAAGCAGTCAGGAAACACACAAGCAAATGTTATTGAATGTGGACATTGGTGTCAAGAGTCCAGTGGATCTATCAGAACAAACAGTGATGAATTCTGAGAACTATAATTCAACAACTTTTAGTGAAACAGTAATTCCTTCCTCCTGGCCTAGATATGCTAACTCAACATAAAAACCATCCGCCAGAACACAGCAGAAGTTTTTTTTGCTTCTGCCTGGAATAACTAGTTTAAGAACTGCCATTAAGCGTTCTTAAGATCACACAAGCAACTCAATGTAGGCTGAACTAGTTACTAGTCTAATGGACCAGATCTAAGCCAAAAATCACCTCACATTATTTATTAACCCTTTCATTTTATCTCTATAATGTTTTTATATAGGCAGGGCGATTGGCCCAAAGTCACCACTATGTTTCCGTGGCTAAGAGGATTTGAACCGGTGTCCTTCATATCCAACCCACCTTGTCTCTATACTATGCAGGCTCCTTAGATTCTACATTCAGAGAACTCAAGAACACCTTTAGAAAATTGTGGCTTTGCAACAAGGAAAATCACAATTGGAAATAAATGGCTGGGAAAACAACTATGCATTCTGTGTCTTAGATGTGAATCGATCAGTCAGTTATTGGATTATAAAATTCCACTGACAAATTGTTTCCTCAAAACTTACCCTCTTACTTTCCTGAAGATTGCATCATGTCGTTCTTTGTCATTTGCGGAGTCGTCATCTCGTCTAGTGCTTCGTGAAGGAATCCATTTCTGAGCGTTTTGCCCTGGGGTTTTCCCCAGGAACTCGCTTTTAGAAATAGAACATTAATTCATTAAAGCCTACAGCATATTCCCATATAATCTGGAAACAATACTCAGTTTAAAACTTGTTTTCAAATCGGAAGACTCAAGAAACCCTGAAATTTCAGTACTATAACCTGAACTATTTTATAGCCATTATTTAATCACTTTTAAACTCATTTTTGGAGCTTTGAACATTTGAAAAATTCTCTTACAGCAGTTACTATAGCTAAAAATTCTCATCAGAAGACCCAAACCATGTCAAACATAACAAAATAAAAAATAGTTAAGGAATTAAAGGAACTAAAACACGGCAAGCTTCGAGCATTCCATTTATGGAATGACCATTTCATGTATTAAGGTGTTCTTGCATTTCGTCCTAAATTTGAAACAAAATGGAATAGTTAAATTCTTATTTTGAGTATTCAAATATTCCACAATTTGCATTTCGAGTCCTCTAAATTATGGGGAATTTGGGTCCAGAGATTCCATCTCTGCTTTCACTGGTTGGGTCAAGTCACAGAGGTTGGGGAAGATAGTTAATTACATGTTCAAAGATCTATGGATTTCAACTTTGTGGAAAACAGAGGTAGACTTGCAGAATTGATATTTATTAACTAATCCACATTAAGAGCTGAATTACAGGTACCTACTGCCTGTATAAGCAATCTTCTACCCCATGGCTCAGACCAGGCAACATGTATCACATGTCCCTCAACAAAAATTTCATGTGATGGGAAGCTCTTTAGAATAGGTGACATCCTATAATCTATCTCAAATGCTGATTTGCTAGAATGGCTGATCTTCCTCAAGGTTAACCTGCTTCTGCTTAATTTTCTTGATCTGTTCGAATTATCTTTTCTCACTCTATAGTCAACCAGCAGTTGTCCCAACATTCAGAGTCATCTGACTCGCTAGATAGGATGCTCTGGCTCTCAGACCATGTATGTCTGCATCAGAAATTACATTAGACCAATGACTGCTGCATTCCTGGAGTTTAAGATGGTAAGTAAGATTCAGAATGGATTACAGCCACTTATACTTGCAGTCCTAAGACAGAAATAAGGAAGCTGTTTTGAATTGCAAATGTTCCCTATTGTGGAATACTCAAAATACTTTGGATTTCATTCTATTGGGATATTCTACATGCTTTTATGCATGTCTCATTAGAAATAAACAAGTATCAAGACAAAAACCTAAATATACTAAGACATGAGGTAGTTAACAGAACACTGATTGGTTTCATACAGAGTTTCAATTTACATTTATTTACAATGGAATTTAATTTTACAAATTAAAGAATGCATCACAAATCCATATAATAGCCAATATAGCACTGCAATTAGCATGCAATGTACCTGTTGCCGGCAGTCTTGGGATAGTGCTGGAGCGCACCCCTACCTCCTCCTCCGCCTGAAGAAGCACTATAAATAAAGAATAACTGCTAAAGAATTTTTGTTTTGTATGCAGGAAACCAAAATTGTGTAGTTTAACCAGAACTATTTTATAAACAACTTAATGATTTGTGAACAGAAGCTTCCTTGGATAAAAAAAATATTTTTCCCCTTCAATTGTGTAGTTTAACCAGAACTATTTTATAAACAACTTAATGATTTGTGAACAGAAGCTTCCTTGGTTAAAAAAAAATATTTTTCCCCTTCTGCACATGTTAGTATTTTCTTGTAACCTGATCATTTGTCTGAATCAACTAATATCCTTTGTATGAAGCTAAAGTCAGACGAAGTACTTATCCTACTCTTAAAGTCTCAATGAAGGACACAACAAATATACAGAATATACTTATTTGTTGCCTTTTAATATATGGTCTGTAAAACTTAGAAAGTGTGTTAGTGGAATTCATGTGGTAAGCCATGAATTTCATTAGTTGTGACTAACTGTAAAAGCAAACAAACAAACCAACTTAAAAGGCTAAGAAATTTTTCTTTATAGACAAAAATACTTTTGTGTTTCTGTTTCATTGTCAAAAAGCTTTACTTACCTGAAACGAGAAGCACCCCCTTCTGCAATCGCACTCTCCACTTTGGCGGCTTGGCAATGAAGAATCTTCAAAAGAATAATAAATTGACAGGATAGGGAAAAACAAAACCTAAAAGGCAAGAGTTCACAATGTAAGTTTTTGTTTAAGGTTCCAATAATAGCATTCCCCCCCAGATTTAAACAAAAATAGTTCCCCAAAGATTTTGGTATTCAGAGTCTAAATAATTATCATTTCCTAGAATCTTCTACAGTTTGCCATCCAGAATTTCTGAGAAATTTACTTGGCATTGCACCCCACGTTTTTTCCTCATCTGCATCTCTTGAATCAACCCCTGCCTCCTGCTGATTCCACAAACATACATCCATGAAAGTCTGACATATTATATACATTTTAAATAGTTCACAACAAATGCTGTGTAGAAGCAAAATCTAAACCATCTACTATCCATATTAAAAAACCCACAGTATAATATTTTACTGCCCAACATGACATGTGCTTATAAATCTGATAAAATATTGGTAACCTGACAAATTCCACCCAACACTGGTAATTTTCAATACCCGAATATATTAAGTCAGGATTCCTGACAGGGAAGAAAGCGGAAGCAACACACAAACACACTTTTCCAGGAAGGATCCTATTGTGTCCAATTTAAATTGCAGCTCTATCTGCTTAAAGACTTCCAAGTAAACCAAAACACAAGACGTCCAATCCCAGGGCCGCCACATCTGCAATCTCCACGGTTTTCATTCTTCCCGCCACCTAAACTAGCCTTAAAAATACGCCTATAAAGCGGGGAAGATGGCGTGGCGCAGCCCAACTAAAGACCCAGAAAACCCCTCCGTTTAATCCCGCAGATCCTCGAACAAGCTGTAGCCTGTTTCAAGCATCCTCCCCAGGTCATCCTCGACCCCTTCGGTACCCCGCGCTGGGCACCGCCCGACTCCAGACTCAGGCGCAACCCCGGCGCTAGGCCCGACCTTTGTTCTCGGTTTACAGCCCCATCTGCAGTTGCCGGCTATTCAGCCCCAGAAACGGAGATGGGGCATAGTTTCAACTTTTCCGGAGCTAAGGAGAGCGGTGGAACCGAAATTGAAAGAACTATCCCCCTAAGAGACTAAATACACTTCTTTCTTTCCCAGGGAATAATAGGAACCATGGGCGAAAAATAGTATGTTCTCTATTCGTCGAGCAGCGCGAGGGCTCGGAGGCAGCATAAGACTCGGACTACCCTGGCACCGGACTTGATTGTGCCACAATCACGATCTTCCATAAAAAATCGGCCGCCTCTTTCTCCCCTCAGACACCGGTTGGGAGAAGACCGGTGCCGGCCGCCATTTTGTTACTCGGCGAACGTGCAGGACCGAGAACAAGATGGCGGTGGTTTTAGGTAGCCGCCATTTTGCATACCAGCAGCCGATTTTTCCTTAGCCGCCCTCGCTCGCCCCCTGCCTCAAATACTCCCCAAGCCCAAGTAGCACCAGCCCCATCGCCTTTCCCGCAATTATCATCTTAGCCAACGACGGTCAATTCCTCACCTTCCCTACAGCCTCGTCAGAGTCCCCAGGACCGGCGGCGAGGGCTGGGAAGAGACGAGAGAAGGGAGGGGGAGAGGGAGCCGGGGATCGGGGCTGGGAGAGGGAAGGGGGAGAGAACGAGCGGCAGGACGGATCTCTGAATCACCACAGAAGCCACCAAGCGCTTCTCTCCGTCACCTCCATAGAAATCGGACCAACTCTCCGCCGCTTCTAAGGCGCACTGAGACAGCCCCACTAACTTTATTACACAGCGTGCAGCTAAGCCCTCCTCGACAAACCGGCTTCCAATCGCCGGCTGGGACTTTGTCAGAATAGCCAATCACAACGAATAAAGGAGGTGGGTCCAGGGCAAAGGAGGGGGAGGAAGAGAGGTTGGTTGACGGGAAGCAGCGCCGCAGTGCAGCATCGGATTCACAAAGACTAGCACCTCCTTTCTCCTGCGTAGAAAATCGACTCGAGTGATAGATTGCGCAAATGGCGTACCGGGTTAATTGGGACAGGCTGTACGCCGCTTTTTTTCCCCCAGCGCCGTATTGCCTCCAGTGACAGAAGCTGAAAGGCAGTTCTGTTTGAATTTCTTTGGGTCGCTTTCAATAGCGTGTGCTTTTCGCAATGGCACACAGATGGCCCCCATATAGTTCCCGGCGAAACCATTTGGTGGGCTTTTGTCCTGATAAAAATGGTATGCTTAGAAGACGTGAGGTTAGAAAGCAGCAGAGGGCATTGTAGACGAAGCTCTAGTTTAGAAGAGGTACCCGAAAAAAATCACGACGCCGATTCCAAGAAGGGATGAACAGGGCTGGGCATTGTTAAGGAAGTGCCGTGATTGTGCTTCTTTCTGATATGAAAACTTACTGAACACGTTTCCTTTCCTCCCCTCCGTTCCTCGTCTGCTCCAAATCGATTTTTATCGGGCTGGAGAACGATGTTCTAATCTAGAAAAACGGCTCAAGGTTTTTTTTACCTCTCGGCTCTGACCGCAAGTGAACTGAATAATGCATGATCTTTTAAAATAATTTCAGCAAGACTCAGCACATCTATCTGGGCTCACAATCAAAGTGCTGAAAATCCTACAGGGCATAATGTTGCTTGCTACATATCCATCTTTTACATGATGTAAGCATTTGCCCCGAAAACACATCTCACAATGGTTTTTTGAACACATTTTGAACGCTTAAACCAAAGTATCTGGTTTACTATATCAAATGAGTACATAGTTCATGATTTCTTGACTGAAAAAGAATAATTTTACTTAAAAACTTATTTTTATCTTAAAGAACGGTGGTATGATAAATCCAGCTCATACCACTAATAGCAGTTTCACAATCATTCATTCCAAACCATACTTGTGCAATAGTTAATGACTTCCCACCTCACATGACTCAAATTTAACAAATAAATCTTAGTTATGAAATTAAATATGTGCTTGTCACAATCCAATATAAATTTTGGAAAACAATACATAATGTTATGCTGTATATTACTATGACCAGGCAAGATATGAAGATAACCTTTCATGGTTAATGCCTCCTGGCTAATAATCACATCTTACTATGTAGGATCTGAAGAAGAAAAAGGGGAACTAGTAAAGGAGATATAACTGAAAATACAGTAGTTAGCTAGCAGTAAAAATGTGGAAGGAGTCTCACTGTATATAGTTTACTTCTAGAGCAGGGGACACCAATCTCCGGGCTGCGGCCCACTACTCGGCCATGGCCTATTTGGAACCGGGCTATATGAGCGGTGGCCTGGTGCATACATGCATGCGTGTGCAGCTCAATTTGCACAAGTTGAATTGTGCGTGTGTGCACACGTGTTGGCCCACCACTCATGCAGTCCGGTTTCCCCCAAAGCTGGGCTGCCAAGCCAAGCCACAAAGTTTGGGGACCCCTGTTCTAAAGAATCTAAACATCCTTCATTGGATGTTTCCCTATTTCCATGCACTCAGTTGATACCACAAAACTATCATGGCCTTCCAATTCTATTTCTTTACAATAAAATATAGGTTATGTCTAAAATATCCTATCACTTAAGGAATATGGACATACTGAATACAATATTTCAAATTGTCTTATCTACTACCTTCATATTTCTTTAGAGAAAAGACCTTCCTCCCAGAGGCCGTACGCATTTTATACAATGATACTGTACACACATATAGAGAGGATACAGTTTATTATGTCATGACCTGAACCATCATCTAATTCTTTAGTCTGAATTTCAGGGTATGTACTAAACTGAGATACCGTTTTGTTAAATTGTGTATCACTAGAAATAGTTTTACATATGACTCAGCACTGATGAGTGAACACCCACACACTTTCCTTCACACAATCTAACTTTATTTGCTTGCTTTACCAGATTCAACCTCATTTCATATAAATATATAGTACATAAGTGAAACACTTATCTTAAAATAATTAAAAACTATAACCTAGCCACATTTTGACTCCAGCTAAGGCTTTAGATGTGACACAAATACTAACTTGTGGCATTGACTCTTTGGTCCAATTAAAAAATGGAGGATTTGAAGTGCTGACGACTATCAGTAGATTGATAAAGCTGTACTCAGACAATCAAAACTGCCAATGTTCATTAACAAGGTTCTCCAGAGTGGTCAATACTGACTCCCAAAGATCAGTGGAACTATCTAAGACAGTGGTTCTCAACCTTTTTAATGCCGCGACCCCCAACCGGTTGTAAGTTGAGGACTAAACCGGTCGTAAGTCGAGGACTAAATCGGTCATACGTCGAGGACTAAGCCGGTCGTAAGTCGAGGACTACCCAACCGGTCGTAAGTTGAGGACTTTCCCTGCCCGGGAGCACCGCGCATGCATAGTTCCGTCCCCTGCGCCGGCCGAGGTGTAGCTGGCAAGTGGCAGAGACGGAGCAGGCCGACCACCAGCTGGCCCAACTCAAGGGAGGTAAGGCACCCGCCGGAAAAGGGGAAAAAATGGCGGACAGCCTTGCTTGGCGACCCCCGTGAAATGGTCGATCGACCCCAAATGGGGTCGCGACCCATAGGTTGAGAACCGCTGATCTAAGAGGTCAGCGTTGTTGTTATTACTATTCATAGTATTATGAATAGTTAAAGTAACATTTATTAAATTATTTTCATATAACAAATTTTGGGAATCAGTGGGCAATCTAAAATTTCAAGAAGGGGTTGATGAGCTGAAGAGTTTGGGGACCCCTATTCTATTGTATGTATTTGAGTGGCATTCCAATTGTGAAATGTAAAATGATTTTTTTTTGTGGCATACTTACCAAAATGCTGATACTTGAATGAAGTAGTTTACGAGACACTGAGGGAACTGTTTTTCACTTCTCTGTTATTACAGGGAGCAGTTCCTATTCCCTATTGAGTAAAATACAAAAAGCAAAGTTTAAAATAAATATCTTTAAGTAAAACAATTCAGGTAATGGCAATAAATGTCTAGCACTATTGTTTTATTTTATCTTTGTCAAAAATGTGTGTCTGCTTCAACATATTTGCAAATCTACATTTTAAAGGCCAAGTTCCATGTTAATTTTATATAAGTGTTATCTGGAAACTAATATCTGTACAAGTTTAACTCTAAAACATTTTAAATTTCTGAATGGTGGTCACCATGTTACAGAAAGAACATTAAAGCTCCAAAACAGGAAGCAATAATGGTTTATCATTGCATACACTATATACAAATGTAAAATTGCGCTGTAATTATTACAAAATCTAAATACAGTTCTGTGAGACATTAAAAATATTCCAAACATTGTTAGAAAAAAGGAAAGGAACAGAAGCACAATAGGGCTGTCATATAGCCTCTCAGTTAGTAAATGGTATCAATATCAGGGGGTTTTGTATGGAACTCCTTCTTGAAACATACTGAATTCCAGCATGACTTCATGGTACTATTAATGCTATAATACCACATACTTATTTGGGAGTAAGTACCATTGACCTCAGGGAGGCTTCCTATTGAATAAATAACAAGCTCAGGCTTGCACTGAGCACTACATATGAGGCTTAAGATAATAAAGATAAGATTTTAAAAACCCATTTGTGAAAACGATAGTGTTGAGTGGTATTATGCAAGATAAGACCTCATGAGACAAATCTGTTCATCTATTCTATAAACCAACCACTATTGATCTTTGAACTAGAAATAGATATACTAGGTAAAGGTGAGCTGAGAGAAAACAAAGCAGCACAAGCAATATACAGCAGAAACGAGTCATTCTTTTGGTATGGCACCCCTAATATTATGCTAAGGTTTGCAAATAGAATTCTGAGTAAAATGATCACTGCACTGAAGCAGACCTGTAACATGGTGGGCTTGGTGGGCCTGCAGCTATATATTATTTTATAAATAACTACTGAAATTTTCTTCAAAAAATTAAGTACAGCTAGTCCTCATTTAGCAACTATTCACAGTGATGAAACTATTTAGCAACTATTGCAGTGATGAAAAAGTAACTTTGTAACCTATCCTCACATTTATGACTTTAGCAGGTTTGTAAAGCAAAGGAAAGCTGAAAGTTGTGATTTCACTTAGCAACTACTGTACTNACTGTACTTAAGAACCAAGTTGCTGGTTCCAATTGTGGTCACTAAACAAGGCCTATGTGGGTATGATCTCCTCCTCTCCTTCTTGTTTTTTTCTCTTTTCTTCTCTGGTGGCTCACCTAAACTTTTAGTTTACCACAAAGTCAGACCCAAGCCAATACTTGATGGAGTATTAGTAGCCCAAGATATTGTGGTAACCCAATGTATTGTATTACTGTTTCTTGCATAAGACTCATCTAAATTTGTTCTGAATAGGATAAAAGTGAATCAGAAAAGGAGAAGATAATCTACAAAGAGGCTAGTTTGAGACTAAGGATAGACAACTAGGAAGGGAGCTCATGTCTACACTTGATAAACTGTGTTTCTCTCTCTCTCTTTCTCTCTCTGTCTCTCTCTCTCTCTGGGTGTGTTTCTTTCTAAAGATCCAGTGAAAGACGGGGCATTGGGTTTCTTGAGATATTAGCCATGGAATTCAGTATTACGAAACATTGGCACTCTTCAGTGACTCCTCCAAAGGAAACTGAACTCAGATAAACCCTACAGTACATTTATGAAACTTTGCATAGTTTTGAGAAGAGAACAATAGGCTTGATCTTTGGTTGGTGTTCCCTTTATTGCAGGGGTCCCCAACCCTGAGTCTGCAGATCGGCACCGGTCCGTGGCATGCCAGAAACCGGCCTGCGCAAATGAACAAAGATCACATGTGGGATGCAGGCATCTCATGAAACTACGTTCCCCCCTCCAGTCTGCAGAAAAACGTCTCTCCATACTTTCTGCTTGGTCCATTGGTCATCACTTCCTGTAGGGTTGTATACCACTGTCCTCCAACTTCTAGACCATTGCTGATGTACCTTATGGTGCACACCACTGCTCACCAGCCTTGACACAATTGTTGTTTTCAGATTCAATCCATCATAAACCCTTCAGAATTGAAGGTCTCCCCAGTTTATGTTCTATTTCAGTAGCAGCCCCAACTCCAATTGACCAGGGTGCCTGGCAGATTCCCTCCTTTCCAGCAGCTGATTGCTGCCCTGGATAGCAACAAAGTCCTGGTCTGCTAGGTGGATATGCCATGTTGTCCGCTGGTTGGAAATTGCTGGATTTTTAAAGATAGCCTTGCAGTGGATCCAACTTGTTTTTCTACCTCTTGCCCGTAGTACTGCAATTTCCCTTCCTTTATTTCACTGAATCGCAAGTAGAAACATTGCAACTTTGTTTCTATGAAGCTAAATGATCAGCTTTACTTTGCTACAAAGTTTCCATGGACCAATAGAGCAAAGTAAAAACAGAGGAACTGTTCTGTTCCTTATAGCTTTTGATTATTGTAGCACTGGAGTCCCAGTAGTGCAGTGCAGAATATAAGTAGAAATATTAACCGTCTGCAGAGGTATTAAAGAAAATAATGTGGGAAGGGATGAGGTGAAGAGATACATCCATGTAAATCTGGGAAATCAAAAGTAAGGCATGGGGTGTGTGTGTGGGGGTGGGGGGTGGGGGTACAATCCCTAAATTAAAAGGACAGGATCTGCTAGACTGCTCCACAAAGGAGCCAGTCAGTGAGGTTCATCTTCTCTGTGTAGTGGGAGGTCAAGAAGAAAGAGGTCTTGCATTGGCCTTACTCCAGACTGAGCACCAGCCCAGTTTCACAGCCAGCCAGCCCACTGCAATCTAGACTGGAATTTCTAAAATTGGCTTACAGTAAGAAAAAGCAGAGAGCTTTATGGGAGACAAGAAGCTTAGGCTACCATGCAGATTGCAGTCCTAAGGTGAAGTTTGAGGCTCCCTCTGAGGGAGATGGATGGTTTAGAAATAAGAAATATAAACAAAGATATACATAAATACAAACTTTAATTAAATGCTACACTTTTACAATCTAATTAGCATATTTATTGATCAATTTGGAAAAAGTACCCGGTTTGCTTGGACTTTACCCCAAATATGCTGAGGAACAATCCACTTGAAAGAATGGGAAGTACGTACCCAGTGTCAGTGTAAACTTTATCTATTTTATATACAAGACAGAAAGCAACATGAGTAATAAAGTATATGCAAGATCCAACACGTCAGGCCCAAATAGTTACATTAACCTAATGGAATGACTCAGCAGGTTATTTAAAACCATTTATATATTTGTCTTTTCAAATGTACCATTTACGAACATTTTTAAAGATTTGAGAAGCAGACCATTACCTCTTATCTTAATAGAATTTAGATACTTCTCAACTATTCTGTAAGCATACACCCATCCCCTTCGGACAATAAGAAAATAGGTAAGCAAAGAGGTCTGGAGAGAGGAAAACCCATATAATGTGATGGTAAATGGAAATGACCTTGGTAGAGAGAAGAAAAAGCAGCAGACTAAGCAGCAGTCAGATAAGAGGCAGCTGAGCCTGCAGAAGGACTGGGGACATGGCAAATATTTCAGAAGTGATCCTTCCCAATTTTTTGGCTGTAAAGTAAAGAAACTTACTTTCAGACTTGCAAGAGTCTGTTAATATAAATTTATAATGAATCTAGTGCTCCTGAGCACGATTGTCTGGACTACTTCATAAGGCTGACATATTCCCAGATTGCACTTAGCTGTTTTTTTGTTTATTAAACAGAAATCACCTTGGCTTTCTAGAAACCTTATAGGAGATAAAAGAGAAGTCAACATTTGGTACATTCATTTTAAAAGAGAGACTTATTCCTGCTTTTCAGTATTTTTAGCCAGTGATTAAATACTTAGAGGGAGAATTAATATATTTACCAGTAAGATAATCCTTTTTTAATTTTTTTTCTAGAAATCAAGACTTTTTTTTTCATCTTCCCTATTGAGAAATGAGTTCTGTCTCACAATAGCAATATAGAAATCCAGGATTTTAGTGTATTGGATAAAAATAAAGTTTTAAAGGGTTATGAATGGAATCTTTATTTCTAAAACATATTTTTAAATATCAAGCATGCAGATAGCGTCTTTCATTATTAAACTCTATTAGTTACGAAAACTTTTATAAAGCAATGTACAGTGGTGTTGTTATGCAAGTTTTGTAGGCGAGGGGTAAGGGAAGAGAAAGTAAAATGATTTATGGAAACCCTGCAAAGAAATCCAGTGGTTCTCCAATCTTCAGAGAAATGTAATGGGGCAGAAGTAAAGTTGAATTCCTTAAGTGGAATTTATTCTGGCCATATGTGATTCTCAGTCCCTTTTCAAACAATGAAAAATGATGTTCCACTTTCTTTGTTATTACTGAAATTATTTTAAACATATATGTGACAAGTAAACCTTCTGGACTTTCAATTTTGGACCCTCAATCTCCAGATACACTGCTATTCTCTACATAGTATATAACAGTGGTGGCGAACCTATGGCACGGGTGCCAGAGGCGGCACTCAGAGCCCTCTCTGTGGGCACGCGCGTCGTCGCCCTAGTCCTAGGCCTTCAGCTGGGTTTTATAAAACCTTTTTGCTTTAGGCCTCCGCCGCCGTGTACAAAAAAAAAAGGTTCAATCAATCAGTCAATTTCAACTTCTCGCGGGAAAAAAAAAGATATTGCAAAGTTGGAATTGATTGATTGAACTTTTTAGTCCCACCCAGTCTGCTGACCACCGCAGCCATGCCCACCCAATGGGCCACACCCACCTGACACCCGACGATGCATAAGTGGGTTTTGGGTTGCAGTTTGGGCATTCGGTCTCTAAAAGGTTCTCCATCACTGGTATATAACAATGATTCTCTTAGATTCCTCAGGAAGGGGTGAAAAACCTTCTGTCTGCAGTTCCAGTAGTGACTGACAATTATCAAGATATTAACCCATAGTCAACTGGTCCATAGTTTAATAAATTGACACAGGTTTGGAGATCCAGTGAACTCTGAATCAGTTACACTGGTCGGATTCATGCAAAAAAAAAAAAAAGGTTAAAATGTAGTAGTCTATTTTATGACTAAGTGTGATGTAAGAATAAGATCACTGTAGGCTATTCTGAACTACATGGACAAAAAGTAAAACTCCTTATACAGTATCTTATGTTCTCATTCAAGATCATAGGTCACTTTCTCCCTTGCCCCACCAGTCACATGCAGTTGACAATGTGATGACAAGGTTATTGTTATCAAGCCATTATCAAATTATTTCACTGTTTCTAAAATGAAATGTGACAGTAAACAACTAAACAAAATGCACAAAAATGGGTAATTATGTTATAGCAGCACACTGTATGCATGCTATGCAAAATATTATAACATCATTACACACACCCCAAAAAAATCTGAATAAATTTCTAGCTAGAATTATGATTTATATGGTGCCATGGAAGGAACCTTGATGTTTTAATTTAATAGTCTGGTATATGTATCAACCAAAAATCTAGCAGATTATGCTACTCTTAATTAATAAATAATTAATCATTATTTGTATGTCAGAAATACATTTTTCTGCTAAATTTCTTTCTATCTTGTAACTGGTGACAGACGCAAGAACAAACTTTGCAGCGTTAATCATTTCTTTTTGCTCTTAACAGTCAGAACTTTCTTTGGAATACTATTTCCACTTGCCTAAATCTTCTGTGGTGCTCTCTGCTACACTTTTGTGATTTAAATTAACTCTATTGAATGATCTTTTAGAAACTGCCATTTCCAAACATTTAAAAGCTATAGTAAATCATTTTCATTTAAATAGCCAATTCCCAAGGCACTGAATGTATGGTTCCAAAACTATAGGTTTCTCTTAATTTAATTTGAACTTTTTTCAAACTTGTCTATTCAGTGTCTCTTTATCGGAATCATTATATCTGATTGTTTTATAAACAATAACGGATCATCAACACAGCAATTTTAGTATCTTGCTAACCAAGTTTAGCCCTCTTCATATTAAGATTTATCATATAGCACATCCCAGTGATTCAAACACCAAATTAAGTTAGTATTATGGGACAATCCTTCTGTATACATATTTCTATTTTACTATTTTCTTTCAATTATCTGCCCAACCAATTCAATTGGTCAGGGCTGGCAAAGTATGCATTATTTCTATTAAATAACAGCATCTATTGGGACCCTGAAAGTGCACTTTCTCTGTTGCCCTCTGCAATGAGGTTCCCCTAAGATCCATTTGAGATCAGGGTAACTCACATCCTGCTGATCTTTCAGAAGGCCTTAAAGATCAGGATCTTCACCCAGGCCTTTGGTGAGCGTGTTTAAAAGTCTTCTAGGTAGTATGGATTTCCTTCTTGTTTTGCCTAATCTTTTTAATCAAAAAAGCAACTCAAATCAGTGGACCTTTTCTTTTTCTTTTTTTCTTTTTAAAATATTTTATTAAATGGTTTAATTACAATAGTAAAAGATAATACAGACGAAAAAAGAAAAGAAAGAAAAAGATGCAAAAAAGAAAGAAAAAAGAGAAAAAACCCCTTTAAAACTTCCCACTCTCATCACAAGTATAAACAATTTCATCTCCTCTTAGTTAATAAATATAAAGCTCGTCATCTCATAACTCATTTCTTAATTATAGGAAAATCCAATAATTAATGTCTTCTCCAATCTAGGTATCAGCAAAAAGTCCAAAAGAGCCCTAAAATAATAATATCAATTAACAAATATAAAATTCAAAATTCCACATTTCAACTCTTAGCTGTAAGCAAATCCACATTTAGAAGGCATAAAGTGGTCCCAGTATCTTAGTGTGAACAAAAGACTAAAATTTAACAAGATAAGAGACAATTTCTCCTTTAAAGAGAACAAGCTCCCAAGTACCCTTTACTTTAAATGAAAAGACAATCAGATACAAAATAAATTTAATGCTATCAGATTAGTATAAAAAAAAACTATAAAGGAGAGGGCTTAAACACCTTTTAAATGTAAGCAAATCTTACACAATATTTTTCCATTCCAGGTGTCAGCAAGTCCAAAATGAACCATTCCAAATAACATGTCCCATTCAAATAAACATTCCATATCTCAACTCTTAGCTCTAAGGAAAGCCACATTTTGAAGGCATCAAGTAATCCCAGTATCATAGTATGTACAAAAGCCTGAAATTTTACATGACAAAGACGGATAATTTCTCCATTAAAAACAACAAGCTCACAAAAATTCTTTATTTTAAGTGAAAGGACAATTTAAATATCCTTTAATATATCAGGTCAATTCAAGTAGTGTCAGATTAGAATACGTAAAGTAATTGTAGGGGAAAGGCTTACGTCATTTGTAAGCAAATCCAATACACAACATTTTTCAGGTCCAGATATCAGCAAATTAAAAAAACCCTCCAACAATTTCCATCCAAAATAACAACATCCCATTTTAACGCTGATCAAATAAACCAACTTTGGGTTCTTTTTATGTAAAACAATCTGGCTCTTTAATCCATTCAGTGATTGTTGATCCTTGTTTTGAATTTCTTCAAAACTTTAAGCATTCTTTTTGGAACTCCAGCAAAAAGAAATTATTCCCTATTGCTCTCTGGGATTGCCTTTTTTATTTTCTTTTTAATTTTTAAAGCCTCATCCATTTTTTAAAATTTCTAACAAATTCTTTTTCAAATTCTTGTTCATATTGTACTCAGATAGATTTTTTGCATATCTTTTTCTGTAGCATTCTCTGGGAACAAATTGTTCTCAAGAAGAAATGACACAGCTGACGTTATTCATTCAAAATCCCAAAGAAATTCCCCCCATATGTCTTTGAATGCTATTACTAGTTGCTTGCCTTATTGTGTCTCCAATGTCAAAAATGGTTTTTTCTTTCATATGAAAATGCATTTATTTTTTAAAATTAATTCCAGAGTCTTAATGTTAAAAATTAAAAATTACAATGTTTTCTGAGCACGTCATCCGTTCAAAACTTTTTATGTGTTTTGTTGTCAATTAAAAAATCAAAATCCCTCCTTCCCTTGTGATGTTTTGAAGTGGATCTCTGAAAACATCAAATGAATCTTTAAATACCTATAACTGTCATGATAGGCTAAGATTTGAAGTCAGAGGAAGGAACCAATGATAAGCAGCCAGTTCCAGAGGCAGCTCCAGAAGGGCTGACAGATGATGAGCAACCAGCTCCAGTACTACCAGACACACTGTCATCTGAGCGGCAAAGGAAGTGGAGCAAACCAGCAACCAGCAACCAGCAGGCACAGCTACAATAGCTCTCTGAAGATGAGGGTGTGGAATTACTGCCTCCCCCAACGCAAGAGCTCAGTAGACTGCAAACAGAGTAGAACATAGGAGCTTTGCAAGACTGCTTGCATGGAAGAAGTCCCACTTCACTAAATGAGCTACACCAGGTTGCCTTCTATTAAAATGGAGTAGTAAGCAAAAGCTGTCTGTTGATGACATCTGCCTGTTAACTCCCATTCTGTGGTGCCTTGACTCATGAACCTCACCACCTGACTTTGAACCTGGACCAGCTGACAAATCTGCTATAAGCTCTGACCCTCAGACTCAACTTGACTACTCTGCTGCATGCTGCTTTGATTTGGTACTCTTGTAAGCTAAACTTGCTGAATTTTGGGGGGAAAAACTTGTCTCTAGGCTACAAGTGTTTCTGTGTTTGCGAGCCTCATTTAATAAAGAGAACAAAATACCCTTCGTGTGTTTGTATGTGCTTGGCCCAGGACAGGACAAATATAGTAGAACACTATATTAACTGAAGCCTGTGATGGTGGGGACAGGCAATAGTTCCTGCCAGTGGAAAACCTCACCCACCCACAAATGTTGCAGAGCCTTAATGTGGTAAATTAAAATATTTTTTGTGGGGAAGGGGATATATTGCAGCAGAGTCATATATGAATTGGCTCAGCTGTTAAATATAAATGCAGTGTGAGAACACAGATGCCTGGAACAGAGTCTGTAGTAGCACAAAGACTTCTGGAGGAAGTACTGAAAGTAATATAATTTATGCCTCTTCTTTCAGAAATTTTATTAAACCCTTATGCCAGATTAACAGATTATTTTATGTCACATATGTTACTGTGTTTATTTTTGCTGTTATAGTTGTAGAGATAATTTTAATGCTGGTAAAACATGAATATAGTGTCTTGTGAGTATACACACACACATACATACACATAGATACATACATATAGAGGGTTGTGAAATATTTGACTTGTTTAAAAGGAAACATTTATGGTGAAAAAGAATACATAATTATTTTTTCTCTTTAATTTTCACTGTTGAAAGTCTGACATCCTGAAGATGTATGTTTGATGGACATGAAAATGTACAATTGATTATATCTTATGCATATTTGATGATGTACATTTGAAGATATTTGAATGGAAAGTATATTGGATGTCATGGAGTGTAGTAGGGAAGTGAATTCCAGAGGAGTAAGAGGCAACTTAGCCCAGATATTAACTGTGTGAGAAAGAGGGTGAAGACAGTCCCTCCATAATAGTTCACAGAGTGTATTATAGATGCAGATAGTAGAAGGTGTAGTCTGGCAAGAACTATGGGTATGAAACAGGAAATAACTCAACTTGGAAAAATCACATGTTTTCTTGGTTTGGGGCCTGACCCTGAAGAAGTATATTTGATGATGTATATTTGAAGATGTATATCTGAAGGTGTATATTTGATTGCTAAATATACTAACAAATCAGAGGAATAGCCATGGGATCATTACACTTACGAGTCATAGCAGAGACAGTAATGCAGCATCTAGAAACCAATGCATTCCCCATGCGTACAATCAAAAGTATGGATCATGTATGTAGATGACACTTCTGTCATTATAAAAGATACATGAAACAATGAACATCTTCAAGGGAATAAAATTCACAAGGGAGGAAGAAATACACTGCTCTTCCTGGATGTCATAATCAGCAGAGGAAATGACAGCAAATTAGTCTATCAAAAAACCATTACACTAACCAAGTGCTCCAGTATGAAAGTAACACCCAACTCGTATAAGAGGAATTGTATAAGAATGTTATTCAGGTTAGCACAAGCACACTGCAGCAACCCAGTAGGTCAGTAAAAGGAAACAGACTGCCTATACGACACCCTCCAACAAACTGGATACCCATAAACATGTATCAAAAAGTGCCTGATCATTCAATCCACTGCATAAGCTAGAACACTAGGGTATTTTACAGCACAACTAAGACAATGTATGCAAAAAATAACACTGCCAAACATCAGAACTATTTCAGAAACAACCAGCAGACTATTACAACCACACGGCATCATCATAGCACGCAAACCAACTACGGCCCTCCATAATACCTTAAGGAAAACAAAAGACCCAGTGGCCCAAAAAGAAAAAAAATAGGACTCATCTATAGCCACTATTGGGATTGATAAAGCAAACATGAAAATATTGTTTAGGTATGCCATTTGGTCTGCAAAATTCAGGCAATCTGCACTCTTGAATCTCACTCTTTGGTTTTCAGCATTCTGACACTTGGGTTTGACAAATCTGACAAATATCCAGTGTTTTGTTCAAAGAAAGCCTACATTCACAAAAAAGGCTACTTTCCTATGCTGCACTTATTAATCATATATGATTATATTACTATATAATAGTACTAAATAACTTATCTGAATTATAGAATATTACTAGTTTCTGCATAGGGAACTATTAGTGCACAATTCTATTAATTATGGGTATAGCCATAACATTTGCAAATTTTTGGAGTTGCAGACTTAAACATTAGAGAAAATATTACTGGGCTGGGATTGTAAAACTGGTAACAAAATATATTTGAAGCACCCAGAATTTATGAAAAAGATTATCATTTCTGAAGATAAGTAGATAAGATAAGAGATGGATATTCCTCATGTTTCTTAACACACTGGTCAAAATAATGATAACATTAAGGTATAAAATTTCACACAGGCATAGAGAAGACAGCAAAATGTTGGTTTGTTTGCTTTTCTTAACAGCCAGATAATCTCTGCAATGTGACAATAGGTTTGCCTCATTGCAATTAGTATTATTTGGTTTTGTGGATTGTTGAGAATGAATAAAATAGCAAAAAAGGTGTAGTAATAGAAAATGGAAATAACACTTGACAAGTAGTACTATCACCATCAACAATAGATGTCCTGAAGTGGCAGGAAAAACACTCAAATCTAGGGCTTCTTAAACTGTATATGCATCACAGGATGGATGGGTCAAAATCTGGAGAAATTGTACTGTTAGTCACAAGTATTTGGGTTACAATTTCAAAGTCATCAAAAGGCTTAAAAATCTGTTCAATTAATGCTTTGAATTCACACAGTGAATGGATTATATATATTGGCTACATTCAGATAGAGTCCTAAACTAGGATGGTTTAAACAGTGGTGACGAACCTATGGCATGGGTGCCAGAGGCGGCACTCAGAGCCCTCTCTGTGGGCACACGCTCTGTCGCCCCACTCCTTCAGCTGGGTTTTATAAAACCTTTTCACTTTAGGCCTCCGCTGCCGTGTGCAAAAAAAAAAAAAAAGGTTCAGTCAATTTCAACTTCTTGCGGAAAAAAAAAAGATTTTGCAAAGTTGGAATTGATTGATTGAACTTTTTACTCCCACCCAGTCTGCCATTACCACTGCAGCCATGCCCACCCAATTGGCCATGCCCACCCAATTGGCCACACCCAGCCAATGGGCCACATCCACCGGCACTCCACGATGCGTAAGTGGGTTTTGGGTTGCAGTTTGGGCACTCAGTCTCTAAAAGGTTCACCATCACTGGTTTAAACTATATATTTTTTTAATAAATCATAGGCATCTCACAGAAAATGTATCACCCTAAGCAGTAAATAACCTATACTTTTATTTTGTATGAACCAGACCATTAGTACTGAACATACTGAAAAATATCTATGCATATGTTTCCTGGGTGTGATCTGCTACTAATCTGGATCCTACGTAACATAGACAAATATTCAAATGTATGTATTGGAGAAACAGAAAATTTTACATATGTATATATTCAAACTGAATGCTAGTTAAAGAGGTAGTCTATAAAGAATCAACATAATGTGAAACTGTAGAGCAGGGGTGTCAAACTGCTGGCCCGTGGGCCGGATGCATCATAGCGAAACCGCGCCCATCCCATTGCCGGGAATGGCAAAAAAAATCATGATAAGCGATATGTCACGTACATTGCGAGTTTGACACCCCTGCTGTAGAGGCTATACAGCAGATATGAATGGTGGTTACTTGATACAAAACACCTATATATTATGGTTTGAGGACTAGGCTTTGATTATTTTCTATTCCTAATATGACAATAATAGAAGGACTACAATCAAAGAAGATACAAACTGAAAACTTAACAATTCAGTGATGATTCTTTTTGAGGAACTGTGCTTAAATCCTGTTCAAAATAACCAATTTTCTATGCAAAAGGATTGTATTTTTGTTTCTTAGCAGCAGTGGCTTCCTAGGCTGAATATACTTCCCTGTTTTTGATATATTTGAAACTCCCCTGCATGTTACTGTGATTCTTTCTCCTCAGAAAATGTAGCCTGCTTGTTTGACTACTTCCCACTGTCTGTTCACTTTGAAATAACAGGTTTAACAAGGCTGTTTATACATCCTTTGAGCTTTACTTTACAAGCATTAATTAATTCCCTGCAGTTTTTTTTTTGCAGGCTTATCAACTCTCAGACTGGCTTCTTGTATCTTTCCACTTCCTCGTCTCTCTCTCTCTCTATTACCAGAAATTGAGAGTTAAAAATACGCATTGGGAATTAAATATTTCTGAAAGAAATGAACTGGAGGAAAAAAGCAAGTGATTTTGTTCATAATAAGAGTGTTTTTTCCCTGATAATTTGAATCTTCTTACTGAGTTTCTGACTGAAAATAATTTTCTTATACTTGTTTAAAAATTGAACTCTATTAAACTCCTTAAGGAATGACGAATACTTCTATAAAAGAAGCCTCATCCAGACTGCTGCTGGAGACATAAAACTTAAATATTTGTCATAATCACATTTTTATGTGAGGGCTAGATGCTTTCTTCCAGAAGAGGGAAACACAACAGCTTACAAATATTGATAAGCAATGACTCCCAGTATCCCCCATCATAGACCTGACTAGCTGTAATTGCTGGAAATTATAGTTCAACAGCTGCAGTGGGACAATCTTTCCCCCTTCTATTTGGAAACATTATTTTACGAATATAGTTTGCACTGTTATGAGTCATATCACTCTAATGGTTTAAAACTGTGTATACCAAGTTTGCAATTGGAAGTACAGTAATGTTTGAATATACTTCTGAATAAAGGCTGCAGCTCCCTCAGAGTCAAAGAATGGAGTGACCCTATTCTGTTAGAGCCATCTGAATAGAATCAGGACCAAGCCATGCCAGAACTAAGGCAAAGCTCTTTAAGTGGGGAATGGCCGAGAGGCCGCAATGTGACTGTGGTGCTGCGGAACAAACTATAACACATATGTCTCCTCAGGAAATTCCAAGGTAGCTGGGATGATCTCATCACAGTCACACCTGAAACTGTTAGATGGTTAGTTTCCTTAGATACTGAATTATAACGTACATCCCACTGCAGTTCTATGATTCTATATTATGATGATTTTATTATAGTTTCATCTTAATTTAATATTTTATCTCCTATATCGTATTGTTCACATATCATACAGTATATAGCTGTGGTGGTACAGTGGTTAAAATGCAGTATGGCAGGCTACTTCTGCTAACTGCTGGCTGTCTGCAGTTTGGCAGTTCGATTCTCACTGGCTCAAGGTTGACTCAACCTTCCGGGGTCAGTAAAATGAGAACACAGATTGTTGGGGGCAATATGCTGACTTTGTAAAACTGCTTAGAGAGGACTGTAAGGCACTGTTAAGCGGTATATCAGTCTAAATGCTATCTATCTATCTATCTATCTATCTATCTATCTATCTATCTATCTATC